>NW_020528940.1:0-54904 GCF_003368295.1 Carassius auratus | reverse complement strand
AGAGTTGGGCAACGAGAGGAAGGAGCTCTCCTCCCTCACCATCACTCATTAGGATATCCAGGGAACTCGCTGAAACTACAAAAAAAAGGGAACAAAAAAATAGAAAAAATATTGTCAAATATTAATATTATAAAATGGATTTAAAAACTAAAGTTGAGGCACTAAATTAAAATTAAACTGAAGTTAACCAATACAAATGAAATGAATAGTAACATAAAAAGAAATAGTAAAAATGACAAAAACACAAAAAATGACTCAAATGTTACTAGACTAGAAATAAAAGCTAATTGAAAATATTATTAATTATCATAATATTATTAATTTGGTTCACTTGTTGGACATGGACATTGGTCACTTCTCATGAACAAATCTAGAGCTAATGTCAAGATCTTCAGTTAACAATTCAATTTGGCTTCAATTTGAGTCTGTTTCTCACGTGAAACACTGAACAATTTAGGAAAGATTTGAAATATCTTAATTTTTCAAAGAGGTCTGGATCGATTTGTGTTTCTGACCACTCTCTCACTGAATAATCTATAGCAGCTTCAAAACACTTAAGTAACATGAGCATATACACAATTTTTTAACCTTTTAGAAAAAAAAAACCCACTCATGCAGGCACCCCTGGTGTTGCAGATAATTTTTGTATTTTTCTGAAGCGTTTGTGCTCTTTTTGAATCTTCACAGCTCCTTAAATCAACATCACTGCATAAAAACAGTTATTAATTTCTCTGTTTGTGTTACTTGCAGAAATAAAGAATTTGGAACAACATGAAGATTGCATAAATAACGTCAGAATATTACGTTTTGGGGTACAGTAATCCTTGATAGCTGACTACGCACGCAAGAGACACATGACCTGGTAAAGGTCCTGCAGGTATATAATAGAAACCATTGACTAATGATAAAGATAACAGCAGCTGCGAGTGATGCATTAACCTGGACTTCAATGCAGCCTTGAACATTATAAAAAAACCAACAATTACCGTTTTGTTGTCAAACAGCTCTCTGTACACTCACGGATGAGACGTGCAGCCTCTCGCCGGTGCGTTTACGATGACACAGCAGTTGAGCCGCTTTCGTAGAAGAGTGTCAGACTGAATCAAACCTGTCACTGCATCACTGCAAAAACCAGCCGCTAGACATTCCTGATTTTCCTCTTTGTTGCTTCCCGTTTTAGTCCTATTGTTCTTTGTTTCTCACACAATTGGTGTGCCCTGTTGTTCTATGGTCCTGTGCAGGCACAGAGCGCATTAGCACACGTACATATTTTTCCTGGTACAAACCAATAGTCCTCGTGTTCAAGATGTACCCTTCTGTACCTGGAGAGAACACACTGTGTTCTCCGTTGGTCGAAAACATCTGACTGTATTGCTCCTTGTCAGTGGGTAAGAACACATCCCTCGCTCTCTCCTCGATAACTGAGCTCTCTCACACACAAACACACACACACCTACTCTGTATCTCCAGCCTCCTACATACACTCGAACATTCAAACTATCCTCAGAAGAATGTTGCCACACCAGTTTTGTGACGCTGCTTACCGTCCAATGAGAGGTCTTTGTTCCAGAGCTCCTGTAGACAGGGGTGTGGCCGACGTCCCAGGTCTTCGTGTGCCGTACATGACCGCAGGGCCGAGCAGACCACACCGCTGGACCGGCTGTAAACACAGACCACATCCAATAAACACCCAACTGATGAACATCTGAGACCTGAAAAAGCTATTTATTTTTCATGGAGATTTTACAGAAAAAAATGTATCATTAACCTTGTATTAACCCTTATATTATCATATAATAATAGTAAAAAAATAATAATATAATAATAATTATATATACACACACACAGGTGCATCTCAAATTAGAATGTTGTGGAAGTTAATTTCAGTAATTCAACTCAAATTGTGAAACTTGTGTATTAAATTAAATGCACACAGCCTGAAGTAGTTTAAGTCTTTGGTTCTTTAATTGTGATGATTTTGGCTCACATTTAACAAAAACTCACCATTCACTTCAATCTCAAAAAATTAGAATATGCTGACATGCCAATCAGCTAATTAACTCAAAACACCTGCAAAGGTTTCCTGAGCCGTCAAAATGGTCTCTCAGTTTGGTTCACTAGGCTACACAATCATGGGGAAGACTGCTGATCTGACACTTGTTCAGAAAGACATCATTGACACCCTTCACAAGGAGGGTAAGCCACAAACATTCATTGCCAAAGAAGCTGGCTGTTCACAGAGTGCTGTATCCAAGCATGTTAACAGAAGTTGAGTGGAAGGAAACGTGTGGAAGAAAAAGATGCACAACCAACCGAGAGAACCACAGCCTTATGAGGATTGTCAAGCAAAATTTGAGTGAACTTCACATAAAGCTCTGTAATTTTTAATGAGGGCAACATATATAATACAACACAACTCAATGAAGACTGAGAGGTGAACAAAACAAACATTCCTCAAAAGCCTAATGTATAAATTATACATTTCAACATGACTTTTCTAAAAATTATATATGGATAATAGGGCTGCATGATTAATCGCATGTGATTGTCATGCGTGTCTCGTTAGTAAAGCCGGTTCTGTGATTAGCGGTAAATGTCCATCACCTGCTTTCAAGTGGAGTGTCACTTAATATACAGTCGTACTTCACTGACAAGCTACACAATATCATGCTCATAATCGCAGATGAATCGAATGTGATTAATCGCGCAGCCCTAATGGATAATCAAGCAAACTTTCAGTCCAAATAAGGCTACATGATAAAATCGAAATGGAATTGAAATCGCGATTCAACTGAAGCTGCGATTCTCTTGCGTATCTTTCAGTGAAGCACTGTTCTGTGATCAGCAGTAAATCTCCATCCGAAGGGCTCTGAAGCTGAAACTCCTGATTTTTTTGCGTAACCTCTCAGTGAACTATGGCTCGGTGTTGAAAAATGCTGCTCCACCTGAAACCACGTAATGATGATTTACTGCTGATTATAGAACCGGCTTTACTAAAAAAATGCGCATGACAATCGCATTCGATTAATCTTGAAGCGCTAAATACAATAAGTGCTCATTTTGAAATTACTAACAAATTTGTTCACTTAAAAAAAATAAAAATTAAAACCAACAAAGCTTTCACAGCAAAAAGACACTTCAATCAATCAGATCAATCAGATGACAGAAGGCAAGCAGCAAAGCGCAGTAATAAAGTCCAAGACATCTACCATACTGCCCTGCACAACAAAAACAAAAGATGACAAGACTGACTAAAACAAACAGAAATACTGCAGTAATCTCAGCATGTCTCTCATGCAGTCACATGACCAGAGGCTTTCCAATCAACAAACTACAGGGTCACAAACAATCGGTGTAACAACAAATGAGATTAGAGTGATGGGATTAAAAACCTGGACACCGAATAACTAACTGACTAACAGTGTCTTCTACAAACAGACCTGACCTGCTTATAAAACATCTGCTACCAAAACTGCTAAATAAACGGGAGGATGGCAGGATTTACTAGTGTCTCATAATCTACAGTATTTCATCCAGCAAACAGTAACAGATTTAGAGAGCCACTGTCAGTGTTAAATTTGCTAGTATTTGCATACACATGCAAACGCAAATGTATTTGAATGAAAAGAACAACAACATGTAGCGGTCATATTTCATCCCAAAAATAGAAATGGGTGGGGAGCCTAAAAGCGTTTAACGGCAGTACAATAATCCTGTTCTTTTGAACTTTCTATTCAAAGAAACCTGAAAATAAGACATCAATAAATAAATAAGAAAACAGTTTTCAGCATTGATAAAAAAAAAAAAACAGCATATTAGAATGATTTTGAAGGATCGTGTGACACTTAAGACTGGAGTAATTATCTAAAATTACAGCTTTGCAACACAAAATAAATTATATTAAAACATGAAATAGACAACAGTTATTTTAAGTTGTAATAATATTTCAATAATAATGTTTTTTAATACATTTTACACATTGCTTTTACAAAATGACCGTTTCTGATCAAATATAGGCAGCAGCAACAGAATAAATAAAACATTCCACATATATGTGCTTGATTGCCATGAAAATAAACTTTTCAAATTTTTGATGAAACGTGTAGACATTAACCACTCCAGCAAAGCAGCATGCAAAACAAAAGCTTTTAACATGATAACTAGCTCTCTGAATATTTAGTCTGAGCTGTTATGTAGTTCACAGAAAACCACTCTTTCACGGTACAAAGGGTCACTGGCTGATTAACACAAGTCTGAGCACCAAAAGAAAGTCAGAGGCTGAAATTGAGTGAACACTGCATAGCAGCACAAGCATCAGTCTTGACCCGACAACAAACACTAGTCACGCTGCATATCTAATCCTCCTAGAGCACAGAAACCCTTCTAAGACTACATAACCTCTATTCACGCTGGTCTGATCTCAGCACACACACACACACACACACACACACACACACACACACACATGTACCATCAGTCCAGCTCTCCTGCAGTCCTGATGAAGCGGAGGCTGATCCCGGTCCAGCCAGCTCTTGTTAATGAGTGAACCCATCCAACCCAACATCTTTATCTTCTCCGCTCAGAACACCCAGATAAACTGCTCTTAACCACTTCACATCTTCCAAAGGTTCATGTTGACCACACTGGAAGAATGTTTTTACTGTCAGGTCTGGGAAGACGTCCTGTGCCTCCACCTCTCTCTACAGAGACAGGGCAGCTTGCATCAAGTTCATTTCACCCATAATCCTTTAAGCTGTCAGCAGGTGACCTCTTTTCACCGTGATGGGAGGACAGACATTTTTGGAGTGATCAATCCAGTCCCCACACCTGGCACCTTAACTTTCCCCTGATATGTTAAAAAACATCTGCACTTCAAGCAGATTTATTCAAACAGTGGCCAGTCTGTAAGATTCATTCCTGTAAAAAAATGCAGCTAACAGTCACCAAGGCTGCATTTATTTGATCAAAAACACCGTAAAATCAGTAATATTATGAAATATCACCATTCTAAATAACCGTTTCCTAATTTGAAAATATTATACAATTAAATGTATTTATGTGATGCAAAGCTGTATTTTCAGCATCATTACTCACACGTCTTCAGTGTCACATGATCTTTAAAAAATTATTCTAATATGCTGATTTGCTGCTCAAAAAACATTTCTTATTAGCAATATTGACAACATTTGAGCTGCTTCATATTTTTGAATGCTTAAAAAAAGTTCAAATGAACATTTACTTGAAATAGAAATCCTTTGTAACATAATTAAATGTCTTTTTTTAAAAATTCTTAAACAATTTTTAAAAACAATTGCTATAACACACACACTTAATTTCTGAATGTCATAAAATATCAAAACGAGTTTCATTTATTTAAAAGCAAGTCAGTATAAGCACATTATTTTACAAAAGTTATGATTTAAATAAAACTGTAAATACTGTTCAAAATATTGTGGCATTGTGGTTTTCAAAGATTAATGTAAAACGATCATACTTCAGCTGTAGATAGCTCAAAGACGGCTCTTATTCCACCTGAGAAGAAACCTAAAAGCTATACAATGCAATTAGTGACAGAAAGCACGTCTCTCAGAAGGTGTATTCTGGAATAAAGAAACATGTCTCCCTTTAATCAGGGTGTTTCTATCAACTGACCACCAGAGGGAGCAGTGAACATCTGGATTTGATGTGAGTCACTCTTTACCAATTACTGGATTTATTTTTCATGAGGACGGTACAGACAGATCTGACATGTATAAACAAATATAACCTCTAATAATTTAACATATGTGCCAGTAAACAAGAAAATAATTACAGCATCTGAATTACCCCAGAGCCGTTCTCTCTTCCTCGCTCCCTCCCCTAAGGTCAATTTACGCTCCGTCGTCGGTAAAACAAGACTCGGGTCCTTCTGATGTTTCAGCGGAGCTCACGGTGGTCTCCTGGGAGGATCTCACACAACAGACTGCACTAATGAAACATCTGATCCGCTTCTGTCCCCTCATGAAACCGCACACCACAGATACTCATTTCATCCAGTCCCACAGACTGGCATTTCATGAAACGCTGTTGAAATCGGCCGTTTAGTTGAGCGAGAGCCAGCTTTTTCCATCACACTGACATGGTTTTCATCTTCAGCTCATACTCACACACAGAGGAGTGTGTGAATCTCATTAGCCTACTTCTTCCTCTCTCTTTGTCCCCTGTGTCTCATCTTCTATTTTAGCTCTGCTACCCACATCCACTGACAGACAAAAAAAATACAATAAAATATAAACTAAACCGTGAAATCATGTACAAACCAACCACTGGTCTAGAGAAACTGCACTATAACAGCATTCAAAAACACTACATACATCTGAATACACCTGCGTGAGACGTTAAAGCCTTAAAACACCAACACAATGTACCAACATCAAGTATAAGATTTATCCAACATGAACAAAATTAAATAAAATAAGATGCTAATGTATAATATAGCTTTTTTCCAGAAATTGATTGCACTTGGGTCTTCCAGACTCAATCACGTTGATTAGAAACCAAAAATGTTACTAAAAAATATCCTATTAGTTACTGCTGAGCATTTCTTTACTCCAGCCTACAGCATCAATCATTCATACTGTATCAGTCGATGCATGGATGCACACACTCACACACACACACACACACACACAGTCTGCCACCAGTGAGCAGTTTCATGAATCCTGTGGTCCTACAGTCTGTCGCTGTCTGTCTGATTTCCCTGTATCCTTCATTCATCTGCAGTCACCCCCTGAGCGTCTCTCTCCATCTGTCTGTCTGTCTCTGCACTGCTTTGTCTGAATCACTGTACAAACACAAGGGACGCAAGCACATGCAACTTGTCTGCTATAAACAGACCCAAGAAACATTCATCTGAATTCAGTTATTACAGCTTCCCCATCCCCCATCATAAGAGTAAAAATCACCCTCCCTCCGCTCCTGTAAATCCCTCCATAGAGCTCGGGCACAAACATCTGTCTGTGTGGCGTTAAACGCTGCATGCAACCTCCGGCATCACCAGACCCATGCATGCATGTCATGCCTCATGAAGGAGAATAATGCGTTACATTTCAGACATGAACGAAATCTGAATCTTAAACCAAACTGGTCAAATAAAAACAGCAAAACCGTACATGTGGTTTAAGTGAAAGGTTGCAGCATCCTCTCTGAACTCACCTCTGTCCCTGCAGTCTCCTGCCGTCGCTCATGCCTTCATCATTTATTTGGAGCACATACACACACACACTCGTGTACACACACCACTGCCGATTTCTGTGCCGCTCTGCCACCAGCTTAACAGTCCCTCTCGCGCTCTCTTTGTGTCACACACACACTCGTGTCTGCATGCAGCTCCTCTCCTCACACACGCTCTCGTTCTGATATGAACGCCGTTCTTCCTGTCGCTGTTCCTTGGTAACTGTGGAATCTGAGCTGCATCACGGCCCCCCACGCTTCTTCCCTCCTTCCCCACCTATCCCACAATCCCCTCCTCTCTCTCTGCCGCTCGCCTGGCCACAGAAATAAATATTTCAGCAAGCAAATGTAGCGTGGTGCTGCTTCTCACACCACCAATGTCAGTGTGCAAAAACACAAAAACAAAAAAAGACAGACAGTCAAGACTTCTTTTTAAAGCCAGTCACAGCGGGTTGAAATTGCTCACTCATTTGTGAGGTGCATTAATTGACGGCCTCTCAGAAACTACACTGACACCATTCTTCTGCTCCCATGAGAGCAAACTCTTTCAGGCACTGCTAGGTAACTGGGTTACAAACGCAAACATGAACTAGTACAGTGAATGTGGCATACTTCAGGAGCATGAATAACTGGCTGATAAACACTATAGATTAGAAGCTGACGCAGAGCACAAATCATTTTATGGTCAAGTCAGCATTGTGAAACCCTTTCCAATATATTGTAAAACCAAGTAAAGCATAATAAAACTGCTGTTAGCGATCTGTAATATATTATGTGGGTTAAAAGTTTACTAGTTAAGGTCCTAAAGTTCAGTGTCTGCTTTGATGACGAATCTGTGTCAGCTCAGGATTTTTCCATGTATTGACACGTCAAGCCTGTTAATGATAATCCAATACTGCCATTCTAATCACTGGTCGTGGGCACCCTGAAACTCACTGCTACTAACCTGACAGTTACACAAGCTTTGGCATCTCTTTTTACTTTTAACACTTTAACTACACTCGAAAGACAACATAATTTAATAATGGCTAAAACATACCATAAAAAAAAAGCATGTGAATGCATCTGCTTGGCCAGCACATTAAACATTTTCTTTATCTTGCTGTGCTTCACCAAAAGTGGCTATAATTCCTTTCAAATATTCATTAAATTAAACCATGTTTTTCTGATAGCTAAACACACTAATAAGAAGATCAACTTTCCATAAAGGTAACCGAAGCGCCCCTTGTGGCAATGTTAAGATTGCAACATGTATGTCTTATGAAATGTGGATTTGACTTCTAGTAGCAACAAGAGTTTGCATTTATATATTTGCATGAACTGTTTTTTTAATGACCATTTATTTTGTCACACTGCACCACTCGCTCACATATAGGCAATGTTACAAATAATATATGGTAGTGGTGGGCGATATGACCAAAATCTTATATTAAGATGTGAGAAATTGTATATCTCGATAACTATATATATCTTTATACAGTTATATTTTCTTTAAATAAGTTTTTTTTTTTATGATATTAAGATTTGATTCCATAGAATTTTCATAATCCTTGTCACCAATGTCAATATCAAGCTAATACAAGAAAATAATAATAAAAAATTAAACAATTAAAACCTCAAGCTCACTGGAGATACAAACAGTCAGTGATGAAATAAGAACAAGAAACGAATTACAGTTATATCCACCTATCTATATATCCACACACACACACACACACACAAGACATTACATTAAGACCGAAGTCCGGATCCAATGTACTGTTACATATGCGCTTTCTCTCGCAACGGTTTACATTCCCTTAAGACCTAAATGACTGTGTTTGAGGATTCTTGCATTTGGACGCAGTGTTTATGCAATCATTCAAAAGCCAATAAAGTGGCAAAATGCTCACAAGCTCTTTTAGCAGCTGATGTGCGGCTTACACACTCCTATCACACAGAAACAGAGATCGCGCACGCATATAGCTCTGTTGTTTGTGTTTCAATTGACTAAAATCTGTTGTTTTAAACTGCAGTGCTTAAAATCGCATGCAAACATTACGTTTTCATGACCACGTGCACAGCAACGTGATGTGAGTGCACGCATGCTGTTATTCATTCGTCTGCCTGCATCCCGTGTAATGCATGTAAGACTGCCATCATTAAAATAATGAAAACGTATTGCCATAAACAATGTATTTTGCGGTACCATGAAATAATATTGAAATTATATCGTCATATTGCCCAGCCCTATATATGGTATATGTGTATAAATCAAAATCATCAAAAGAAAGTTTGAACATGCACTCTTAAAAATAAAAGGTACTTTTATCGACATCCGTTTATCAAATCTGGTTGATAAAAAGTGAAGCCCAAAGAGTCTTCTTTCTAAAGACACCACAAGTATGTTTGTAAAACACTGAAGTAGGAAACTATTAAAATGATAAGTTTGGTAGAGCACTTTCATGTGTGAGTCCCATAATGGGGGGTGCTGGCTAACAGGTTAACAATCTTTTACACCCATTGAATTTTTTACCATTTCGGTGAAAAAATATTTCTTGGATTTTTCTTAAAGTTCTTTACACAGATAATTTTTTTGGAACCTTTATTTTTAAGAGTTCAACATAAAAAAAAGCTTGCAACCATTGAAGTTTTTTTCAAGAATTGATTCTGGTGGAAGAAGCACTCTATCAAACCAATTCCAGCAAGGAAAGATTTCTGCTGATCCAACTAGTGAAAGCAAAAAAGATTAAGTAAAAGGAACAATGGTAGATTGAGCGCATTCCCAATGAACTAAATTACGATTAAAGAGGACAGGGAGCTCTCTGATTAACCCACTGCTTACATAACCACTCAGGATTTTATCCGCTAAAATGGTCCATCAGACAGCAGAGAACATTAGAAATGGGACAGCGTGATAAATATTTTTCCAGGTACATGAAAATCCCCATGCACTGTACAGTACACTCTGTAAAAAGAACACGCTGATATTTACAAATCTTTCACTTTCTGAATTACTAGTCTAAAAACAGCCGATCGCACAAAACAGCTGAGAACAATTGGATGAGCCACGGAGCGTCTTGAAACATATCCAACTGACTAAAATAGCTCCGCTAGACATTCATCAGTGACGGAAATTTACACATTCTAACAGTCCAAAGAAACTGAGCCTAAACCTTCAACCAGCAGAGCATCTGATGTTTCGCCAAATCAATAATACAACACTCATAAATAATGAGGAAATTAAATGAATAAGTAATTGCATTTTGGATTAAATTGAGTTTTTCCAGCATCAACATAACGTGGTGAACCCCTTTCAGCTTCTGAACAGATAGATTAAAAACAATAATAACCTTAAATAAACCTAATTCGACAGTGACCAGCATGTATGTATCAGCAAAGTAGACAGACATGAAGATCAACCTCAAACACACATTCCTACATCCACCTCTATTTTCAGTCTCACCTGTGCAATCTCTCTCCTCTCATGCACATTATCCAGGTGCACAGATCTTCTTTTACTTGCTCTGCTGGGTCCATCCAAGCATCTTTCAAAGTCATGCTCTCTAGACACTCTTGAGGTCTCTAGTGGTCCAGAACCTTCACTCAAGTGGTGCTTGTTCTTCTTTATGCGATCCAGTTTGGTTACATCTGGTTTTTGTTGCTCGGGACCCTCGATAGCTTTGGGTTCAGAGGGTTCCTGGACCTTGGGTCTCTTAAACAGGTTGTGGAGAGACAGCAACACCAGTGTGCACAGCACATACATGCTGGCACTGACTAAGAGAGTCAAAAATAGGTCTAACAACACGTTCAGTCAGAGAAAGAGATGGAGTATCCCTAAAAAGTCATTCTGGCTGATCCCGTTTCAGGGTCAGTGTAAGCAGAGAACCCTATCTTCTGGTTGAAGTTACAGTCGTGATATCAGCTCTACTGCACTGCCCTGTGTAAAGGTGAGATTCAGTCTAACAGGTCAATAAAAGCAACCAAAAAGTTTGGAATAAAGTGCACCAAGAATAGTTGCCTGCTTGCTTCTTTTCCCGCCAGTTCTTCACCACGCTACATGTTCAGAACATGGACTCCCCAGAGCTCGACTTCTTCTAATGCTCATTTAGGCTGATAATCTGTCCGTGATCTGATCAGCAAATGAGATGGCTGCTCTCATCTCCCATTGTAAAGGAGGATAAGGGAGGGCCGACTAACGCACACCGGCTTTTAAACCCCACAAAGCCATTTTAACCTAACTGGACACATCTATAAAGACACACCCTGATAAACAAGCTCATGTAAGCCAATGCAAACAGACGTAAACTTGTTGAATAATAGATGAATAGTTTGCTAATCAGAAATAGCTTCTGAATACGTCTCCGTTCCTCCTCTTTGGAAAACTTTCAGATTACAGGTGTATTCCAGAGAAATCTGATCAACTGAGTCATCATGAATCACCAAATCAGCATCATAACCTCCACTGGCACAAGCTGATATCCAACAAGTCTTTGCCTCTTTTTGCGTCACCAATGGTTTTATTGTATTTTTTTACAGTCTCTGGATTGCAGGAATAAAACTCTCATGGGTCAGTCCACTCCTTCTTTCATAACGCCTGGTATTGATAGTCCTTATCCCAGTTTGTGGTCCATACGACTGGGAAAACTCCAAACGGTCGCAGTCCAGCCGCTTCTGCGCTGCGGGTAAAGTCCCACACCTCTACTGAAAGAGAAAATGCATTTCACTCTTTCTCCCTCCCTTTTCTCATGGTGTCCATCTGTCACTGCAGTACAGAGAGCTTAGCGATGATGTAACCACTGTTTGCATCTATGCAAAAAGAAGAAAATCAACTTAAAAATCTGTGGATAAAGAAGCCCGTCTCTGATTGGTCGTTGCCATGGTGATATGACCTTGTCGAACTGCGTCTTACAAACCCGTCCATCATGTTTCTGACAATAAACAGAAAATAATATAGAAGTGGGCACCTTAGGGAATGGCCCACAGCTGACAGTGTCGATCTCGAAGGCTGAATTATGATTTGTGGTCATAAAAGATCACAAGTTTTGTTCTGGAAAAAAAATAATTGTGTCACGTTCTCAGGATGTGTGCAGACAAACAAAAGACCATCTTCTGGTTCATTACTCTTTTTAGGAGCCTGTCAGTCGCAGAACAATCAACAGTAGAGCCTATTCTAACCAAATTAACCAAATGAAGTAGTCAATGCTCAAACGACTAAAGTGCAAATTACACATTTTATTAAAAAACACTTAAAAAAACTTTTCAAATAATTTCACTGCAGAGGAATGCAATTGTTTTTTTTTTTTTTTATAGAGAAAGGGCGTCCGATCTTGTTCGTGAAGGGCCAATACTCTCTAGAGTTTCGCCACAACACAGTTGCCTGCAAGTTTCTTGTGAGTCTGAAGACCTTGATTATTTTCATTCAGGTGTGTTTAAGGGCTGGACGATAAAACAATAACGATAATTATCACGATTTAAGTTTCCTCAATAAAAGGATAACAAGAGTTCAATATAATGTTGAACCCTGCCGCATGGCCCATTTATCTCTAGAAACACTGTGCACAAAAATACAGCCAGAGGATTTTCAATCTTAATCATTTACTATGGTTTTACTGTAGTAACACTAAATGCACTATGGTATTGTGGCAACAATGTGGGATATTCATATCAAATTTTACTATATTATTAATGTAGACATGCATTAAATGTATGTAAGAGGTAATGAAATGTAATTACATATTTCTTTGTAATAAAGCTTTAGTGTTTGCGCATTTATACTAAATATATATAGACTACTGTTTTTCATACAAATACCTAGAGACCATAAAACTATATTTTTCCCATGGTATTGAGGTGTTATATGTGTGGTTTATATAATTGTGGTTATCTTGATTTAAATCTATGGAAGACAAACTGTTAATTTTAATGAAACCCCAACATTCAGATATGATTTTAAAAAATGATTATTATATTTAAGAAATTTGAAATCATTTGACAATGAATGAAAAAAATGTGTAAAAAATATTTATACTTTAGATGAAAGTATTTCACACAAATAATATATTTTTTTTTTTATAAAAATATAATTAAAAGAAAGTAACCACTGTAATCAACAGGGCACTCTGTGTTCTGGGAAGTTTGTGTGCATTGGGAATCATATTTTTCAAATAAAGCCAAGGTAACCCTCATTTTACATACAGCACACAGTGAAAATGGCATATATATAATATTATATAATGAATATAACAGTGGGCAATTGCATAAAGTGCAGCATAATTTGAAATCATGTTTAAAGTTTAAAGCATTCAATTAACAGACTGACCATTATACAGAGAACACGCAATCATGCTGGATCCCCACTTCACAAGATCTCACAGCTGGATTCAACGAAGTTTGCAAGGTTTGTGAAATTAAATGTTCATTAGTCATTCAAAGATTGGTTTAAATTGTATAAATGTGTATTTACTTAATGCTGACGGCAAACAAGGAAGTATTATAATTTTTTCCTTTCTATTACTAATAGTCCTAATATAAAAGCAATAGTTATACTTTTATTATATAATACTGATTATTAGACAGACTTCTATCTGTAGACAGAACTGTTAGCAACGAAAGTGAACACGAGAGATATTGTGAGCACTGTGTGCGCTCAGGCACACTGCCACTCTCAGCTCCGTCAAAATAAAAGTCCCGCCTCGAACACATCGGCCAAGCAAAAATCGACAGGTATATCGGCCTTGGCAATATATCAGTCGACCACTACAACCAAAAATGCAATGATGGTGTATCGAGGTGTGAGACGGGTACCAATGGTCAGAATATTATAGACAAAAGAATTATGATTGGCAGTATCATGTTTGCAATACAAAAGACCAATTCCAGTCTTTAAGTGTAAAAGGCTTATAGTCTGAAAACATCATACAGGTGTGGATATATCCGTGGCAGCTGAGCTATTCGACACAGTGTATTTAAGTTGCTAGTGACTAAGAGATGTTGTTTTCATGCCTGACCTCCACTGAATGAGAAAAGAACAGAAACAAAAAAAAAGAATTGCACATCAAAGAAAATGGAGTTCCAGAACACCCCAGCGATCGTGTAATCGCCATGGACCAATGTTATCTCAATGGGGTTCAGCATCCAAAACGAACTACCCATGAAAGTTCGCTTTGCTCAGCTGTTTTGAAATGCTGAAACAAACTCGGCCTGATTTTGTTCAAAATTTCGTCATATCAGTCCGTTACACTTCAGTATACTGTGCATTAGAACTAGAGGTCTACCGATATTGGTTTTCACTGGCCGATGCCGATATTTAGAAATCAGGGCAGCCGATGGCCGATTTATGATGCCAATTTTTTTTGGCGATTGGTTTGCTGATTTGCAAATATATATATATATATATATATAAATAAATGTATTAATCTCGTAAAAGTGAGTTTGAGCAAATGATTACAGGGTACAAGATAGTAATAGTAGTAGTAGCCCAATTTAGAATAATAATACATGGCTCAAAACTTAAGCACCTTCTCAAAATAATTCTGAAGCATGCTTTTTGTTTGTTAACTGACAGACAACCATGTACACCACAAATAGCAAATTGCTTCTCTGCCAGCAGGAGGTGCTGTTGGAAGGTAGATATAGTGGTTTCCCTGCTAATGCTAAGGCCGTGGTTGGGGCTTGTGGGGCCCCGGTGCAGGTTGTACCAGTGGGCCCTGTTTGAAATTGTTTACCGTATTTTCCAGACAATAAGTCACCTTTTTTTTTTTCATAGTTTGGCTGGTCCTGCGACTTATAGTCAGGTGCGACTTATCAAAGTATTTGACATGAAACAAGAGAAATGAACCAAGAGAAAACATTACCGTCTACAGCCACGAGTGCTAATGTTTTCTCTTGGTTCTTGGCTCTAAATAAATGCGACTTGTAGTCCAGAGCGACTTATATGTTTTTCTTCTCATCATGACGTATTTTGGGACTGATGTTTCTTATACTTAAGTGCTACTTATAGTCCAAAAAATACGGTAATTTGTATGTTATCTCTGTTTATTTATCTGTGCAATTTACACAATGTTTAAGCTTTTTCAAGTTTGAAGCTGTACACGTACAGAAACCGAACAATAAAATAGCCCTGCATAGTCTTCATTGTAAAAGAAAATATACAGTCAAAACAAAATGTATTCAGATACCTTCAACATTTCTCATATTATCAGTTTTTTTGCTATAGTTTAGAAAAGTATAATTTAGAACAAGTATGAAGAATGTCTGGGTATAATAAGTCACAGTTCGATTTATTTTGCTATACTCACTTACATAAATGAAATATAGTGTCCTAAACCCACTAATAAATAATAATAAAAAATGTCTGGTGTATGAATAATGTTCGGTTTGGCTGTGGATTAATTCTTGTTAAAACTACAAAGTAATTCAGTCAAGAGTAGTAAGTGATTTTCTTAGATTATTTCTAAATTAATTTTCATGGATTAACATTAAAATTAGGTGCAGTCACTTTAAGAGACAATGTATCCATTATAATAATACACATCTGATTTCTTTCTCCACTGTTTACTTTCACTTAAGAACACGGCACACAAGTACTCAGTTGAGTTTTTCTGCATCTTGTGCTTGAATGCTTTAAACTCTTTTGAATGTTTCAATTTGCAAGGCTTAAAAACACATGAAAACGATAAACTTTCTTAACGATGTGCAGCAGTGGCCCATCAGCTCTCTTGAGCTTTTTTTTAGGTTGGCTTCAGCCAGTTGGTTAAGACCGCTGTGGGCCCCCCCTCAGCCGTGGGACCCTAAAATCGTCATCACCTTTCACCACACCTGGGCGGCCCTGGCTGTAATCAAATAAGCGCTGCTCAAAAATGCTACTTTATCGAAGACATTGAATCTTTTCTGAAAACAGTCAAGTTTTTCAAAAATTCATTTTTATAAAAAAACCTGTGCTGCATTTTAATTTTGAAACGTGAAGAGCAAATTTTATTCAACAAAGTATAAGCCTTTTGGAAAATCTGTTTGTGGTGGTCAGTTTTTAAATAGTGACGAGCCGTCACAAATAACTCTATGCTATATGTCAAATAGCCATAGTGATAACAAAAATAAAAGATTTCACACATATTACATCGCCTGCTGCTCATAACTGATTAAGAGATCGCGGAGGATATTGCTATATTCGATATTGGATTTTGGATGATAACTTAATATGCAAGTTCAAATCAGCACAGAAGTTTCATCTGAATTGAACACGTTTCTACTTTCACGTGCCAAGGATTGTTGCACTTATGAATGCTAACTTTCCAGCATCAATTCTAGTAGAGAAAAATGTAATTCTGCTTTCGAAACGGGCTGTATTGCCTTGCCATTAGTTGAAGCTATGTGTAAACAAGCTGCAGCTGCAGAGTGTGAGCTGCTCCACAGATTAATAAAAAATCGTCTGGCCAATCAATTGATCAACCTCTAATTAGAACAGCATTGCATTAAAAAAGTATACAGGCACTACTTCAGAATCTATGTATTAACAAATCTACGCAGATTTAGATTGCCAAATGACAAAGTTTGTTTTTATTCCAAAAAAAAATGAGATTTCCACAGAGATGTTAATATATATATAACATGTAAACAGTATGAATATCTGCTATGTTGTGATTTAGTTTTTTCCAAGATTCCAAATGTAAATTACTTTAAATGGATGATTGCATGGTATGTGATCTGATAAAAAGTCAATAAACTTATATGACAGGTGAACACAAAGACTCTAGTGTTGCTAGGAATAAAACAATACAATTGCATAAGGTGGATATCAGAGTACAGCCGTATAAACAAATGGCCTCAATGTCTTGACAAGTCTTCACAATGATGTTCCAAATATGTTTGATTTTTTTCTCCTTAATAAACAAAGTAAAAGTCTAGAAGAACTAAACATGCACATATTCCATGCAATTACAATGAACAGACCAGTGGTGTTTTATATCCTTTATGGAGTTTGAAGGCTTCAGTATTTATTGTAATACCATGGAAAGGAAAGGCATGCATCAGAATTTATTTTGTGTTCCACTGAAGTACAATAAACAGTTTTAGAACAACACCAAAGACTAGGCAAAAATGACTCTGAGTTATTTCTAAAGAAAAATCGATCATGTTTTTGATTATATAAATGAAGTGGGCGTTTTGAATGTTTTAAGTATGGATAAAGTGTCTCAATACTCACCACTGTATAAGGTTGGGAACTTTGGAATCAAAAAACAATTCCAACTCCAGAATCTGATACTTAAAGGGCACCTATTATGCCCATTTTTACTACATGCAATATTGGTCTTGGTGTCCCCAGAATGTGTCTGGGAAGTTTCAGTTCAAAAAACCCCACAAATCTTTTAGTATAACAGCTGGAAAATTTAATTTTTGGGGTATGTTTATAAAAAAACCACAGATGCAGATATTCACATAAACATACTTTCAACAACTACTCTAGAAACTTTAACAACACTTGTTTTTACTTAAAATAATTTATCTATTCTAGACCATGTTTTGCTGAAAGATGTACTTGTTTCTTTAGTTTCTTGAAGATAAAAAAATATAAAAAAAAACTCTAACTCTAGTACTTTGCACAAGACAAATATTTGCACAAAGCTTTCAATGGAATTTCACTGTTATCTCAATCTATCAATGAATAATTCGGTGTATGGGTGTAGGTGCCACACGAACACCCAGGTATGCAACTTCTAGTTAAACCGAATATGACCACATCAGTTAAAGGGGGGGTGAAATGCTATTTCATGCATACTGAGTTTTTTACACTGTTAAAGAGTTGGATTCCCATGCTAAACATGGACAAAGTTTCAAAAATTAAGTTGTACGTTTGAAGGAGTATTTCTGTTCCAAAAATACTCCTTCCGGTTTGTCACAAGTTTCGGAAAGTTTTTTTCGAGTATGGCTCTGTGTGACGTTAGATGGAGCGGAATTTCCTTATATGGATCCTGAGGGCACTTCTCCCGGAAGAGCGTGCGCTCCCGTATAGCAGAGCACTGAGAGCACAACAGACTTCACTGATCAGAGCGAGAGCATCGCGAAATGTCACAAAAGAAGTGTGTTTTTGGTTGCCAGGGCAAGACAACCCTGCACAGATTACCAAAAAAAAAAAACAGCATTAAGGGACCAGTGGATGGAGTTTATTTTTACAGAGCATCAACGGAGTTGTGCAAGTGTTTTTGTTTGTTCCCTGCATTTCGAAGATGCTTGTTTTACAAACAAGGCCCAGTTTGACGACGGATTTGCGTATCGTTTTTTACTTAAGGATGATGCATTCCCAACGAAAAAGGGTCACAATCGTGTGTTGGAAGCGCAGGCGGTGAGTAAAACTGCTTCAAATATCTCTGCCTTCTTGTTAGTGCGTCCGCCTCCCATGCCGAGACCCGGGTTTGACCCCCGCTCGGAGCGAGTCGTTGCTGCTGCTGCTCTCGTTCAGTTTCAGCCTCGGGATCTGATTCTGGATCATAAATATACGCTGAATCTGACTGTTAGCCATAGTTTGTTTTGGTTGGTTTTTTAGCCTCACGGTGTCACAGCTTCCAAACGCTCTCAACTCAAAAGCCTACTCGCGCTCGTGATTCTTTAGCTCCGCCCACACGTCACGCCTCCAGTCGGTCGTGTTTTTCCGGGAAAAATCGGTACAGACTATCTTTCTCTTATGAATATAATAAAACTAAAGACTTTTTGGAGTTATGAAGGATGCAGTACTACTCTATAGGTACTCAAGATTAACAGGATATTGAGTGAAAACGAGCATTTCACCCCCCCCCCCCTTTAATAAAATCCTTAATGCAATGCATTTTAATGTTCCAACACATTTCAACTGTAGGTCTTCAAACAAGACAAATATTTGCATGTAACTTTCAGTGGAGTCTCACTGATCGCTCAGTGAATTATAAAGTGTATGCGTGCAGGTGGCTTGCAAACACATTTAGGTATGCAACTTCTAGTTAAGAGGCTAAACCGAACACGACCACCTCGGTTAAGCAGCTTACAGCAGAAATATTTCAGCAAAGTGAGCAGTGGGATTAGAAAAAGCTGACAGCTGCCACCACTCTCATTCAGACTCTTCTCAATTAATGCAACAAGACAGTGAGTTCAGAAAGGGAAAGTCAGCAGAGACTTGCACAAGCTTTCGGTGTGTCTCCAGGCAGAGATGAATTTAGTTTTGCTGTCACACAATGCCCTCAGTGTGTGCTATTTCTGAAGCAAATTACAGAGTAACAGAAAGGGGCGGGAAACCTCAAAATGACAGGCTTAATGTCCACTAATGTATGATGCAATACCTCAGCTTTCATGTTTTTGTTGGAGAAACAGTGTGTGCATACATTTTCAAGGAACTGGTTTCTTCGGAGGATACTGGTCTGGGCAGAAAGGGTCAGAAAAGTGAGGCTCAGTGGGAACACTGGTTTGACCCGACCAACTGGCAATGAGCAGTGACCTCATGAGTGAGTCAGAGTCTCCTTCGAGGCGTCCAGGAGAATATGTACAAGCATGTGGTGAGATGGCCACGTTCTGGGTGTCTGACATCTGTTGCACACATTGTGCTGCAGAAGCATCCAGTAAAGTTTACTTCAGGCTGGAGGATACAAAAAAAAAAAAAAAGACATCAAAGCCTCTTAACCAGAAAATGTTACAACTCAAATGCGTGGCCTATAAGAAGATTTGTTGAACTAATTCATCTTATTTTCGCACTTTCTCACAAACACTCTTAGAAACCTTTCTTTGGCACACTGAAGATACCAGCCCATAAACACAGAGGGATTGTGGAGCACAGCTCCATCTGTTGGTCTGAGGTGTTTCTTGACTAGAGGACAGTCTCTGATTCAGTGCAGTTATGTAACATGAAGTCTTCCTTGTGTTGCCAGTATACAGAGGGTGTGACTGTGTCTCAGGGAATTCAGCTGTTTATGCAGTTTAACTAACGTATAATTAGGAAAAAAGAAAATTATGGTTATACGCAACACAGGATATTCCTTAATTATACCACCACACAAAATGAAGGTGATACTGTGAGTAGTGTCGCTCATTATCTTCTGAAAAACGTCATTTTAATAGTCAGAGTCATGCAATAATGATTGTTAGTTAATGTCGAGCAATGACAGCAGTTTCTTAAAGTATGAGTATACTTAATCTAAAAGTAACTTATTTTTGTAATTTGTCTTGTTATACACACAATTTACTGTATGAACTCATATACATGGGACGCTGCATAGAATACTTGTGCATTAAAAAAAATTTACACCCACAAGAACTCCAAAAAAGCTATCATGCCAATCTCAAACATTTTAATGAATTTAGAATGATCTATAGGAGTGTAACGGTCCTCAAAAATGAGCGTTCATTATGTACTGTGAGTCAATTTGAGCTCATAGTTCAGTACAGCAAGAGAAAGAAAAAAACAAGCAGACTGAACTGAAACACCTTTAACCCTTTTCTTTTTCAGTAGAAATGTGTGAACCCTACACCCTTTGTGGACACATTTGATAAATCATTTTGATACAGACTCAATGAATCTTTCAGATTGAGAAGAACCAATTCAAGTCAAAAGATTCTCTCACATAATGGTTTTGTTGTATGTTTCACTCTACACAACTGCAGTACTGGAATAACCTCGATCGGTTTCATTTGCCTGAAGACATGACAGACATCAAGTCTGACAGCAAACAAGTGGCAGTTTGTGCGTTTCTACCTCAACAAACACACACAGCTCTAGGATGAAAAGTGTCAGTGCCATAATCTGTTCACACTGACTCTGCGCTGAGGAATGTACTTAAGGGCATATTCGGGAATCATAGAATACAAACTGGACAAGGCAGCCCAACATGTCTACCTATGTCAGTTTCACACCCCATCAAACAAAGAAAAATACGTTTATGAAGAGTGCTGTCTACAATGCACTGTAATGGAAGTTGAGCAATTCTAGCATGTATAGTCTCATGTATATTGGTTATTATAAAAAGTCTCTTCGTAGAGCAGAGATATCCAAACCAGGGTATGCAGACCAAAGTTGGCCCATGAAAAAAAAGAAAGAAAAAGGGGCAATATTTTTATTTATGCACGGAAATGCAAATTTGCATTGAAAAAAAAAAAAAAACAGTAAAAAAATGTTTATATACAAACAGTAATTTATATTTATAACTATTAGAAAAAAAATTGAAATCTCATACATTTTAATATAATATGGTTGGACATAATGCAACATAATGTGTTTATCTTTAGGCCCCTCGATCAAGTTTTGTCCATTTGTATTCAAAAGTATAGGCACCTCTGTTAGAGGGTGACTGAATATGAAGCATTCTTCAGAAATGGTCATGGTGCAAGGTGCAATTATTATTATTTTATTTTATTTTTTTGGTCACATGCAGTGTAGAGGAGAATTTAGAGAGGCAATCCTGCATTCAGTTTATTCTTAAAAAATAAATAAATAAATAAATAAATATCACAAATCACACCTGCTATTTTTCCAATTCTTCTGAAGCCACATAAGATTAAAAATAAATGTAAATCTTTTGAGCTGTAAACTGGAGTAGGTGGTAAAAACAACAACAACAAAAAAGATTGATTAAAGCATTTAGACTTTTTTGCCTTTTAATTAAATCACCCAATTCATTGATCTGATTTAAGTGAATCTTCATTCATGAAATGCACACTGAACCTTCTCATGAACATTCATAGTTACAGTGAGATCAAGATTATGAGGGAATAACTTCCATTTCGGTCCAAAATCCATCGAATGGCTTCAAAAGAATCTTAAGAAAAACAAAACGTCTGAGGTTTAACAACATGATATGAGTAAATGAAATCCAAATTAACTTTTTTGAGTTGGTGAACTTCCCCCAGGCGTAAACAGCTGGACGGGTTTTACAAACACAGTGTCCTCCTGTCAAAGATTCATCAGATCAGTAATCACATGATAACGTTTAATCAACAACTTCAGCCACTATCTAACCAAAGAAGTGAAGCACTCAAAGCGTCCCACTGCCTTTTTTATTTTTTACAAGCCAGGGACATGATGACTAGTTCACTGAACATCCGCTGGATCTGCACAGGGCACACCCGGACTCTGATACACCCAAAATACTGATGTGGAAACCGAGAATTACCACTTAAACATTCACTCGATGAAAACATAGTTCAGCTTATGTTTTAAGTTTTAACCATTTATAGCGGAATTATCATAACAATTTAAATGAGAGAAAATACAGCTGACTTCTTTCAAGTCATTCACCGCCTCTCATTCGAGAAAACGCAAGAACAATATTTTAATTTTAACCAGAGAAACAGGATGTTTAGTTTATGATTCAGGATGTTCTACAACATATATTGACTTTATTAAACGAGTTTGCATTACTGTAAAATAAAATTAAAAGTAAAAAAGAATTGGCTATAACTGTGACAGTTGCACGTGTTTTGGTCTTTGAACTTTATAAAGTCGTCATGGTTTCGCGGATTAATAAAGTATAAAACATGTGCGATTTATAAGTGAAAGAATGTGCTTACGTCTCAGGCCAGCACGCCAAACTCCTTCCTCCGCCCTGTTTCCTTCTTAACCCGTTTCCTTCTAGTTTTATTCCACTCTTCTTTTATGCGCCGGTCGAAAGCGGTGTTTTATCTCACAGTTGGATGAGTTTAAAGTGTTGTAGTCTCTGGTGAAGATAAACACGCGCGAGTGAAACATGCAGCACGAGACGCGCGCGCTCGCACAGCTGACTGCAGTGACGCAAACGCTCCTCCTGTTCAAGCGAAGGACAAATGAAAGCGTTCCCATCCTGTTACAGACTCCAGGCCACTGTTCAGCCCTTATTAAATCAAACTCTCAGTCAGCCCTCCTGATGGTAAGAAGACGTGTAATAATACACACTACAAGAACTTTAATTTCTGGTTAGGATAAATGTCTTTAATTTAGAAGCTAGAAGTAAAAAATTGGTCAAAGATGTTATGTTTTACACAACATGTATTCGGATAAATTTTAAAGAGGAATGTTGGTGGACACCGTTTGTTTCAATAGAAGACAACTTGTGCTTTTACACCCACGCTGCTAAGATTCCTGTAAATGCACAATGCATGGGGTAAACACCTGACACTGTAAAAAAAAAAAAAACAATCCTGACTTTCAGAGTCTACTCTAATTTAAACCTAAAAATAAAGAGTTTTTAGTGATTTCAAAACTAGTAGAGTAAGGTTATGATTTAAAATACATATTTAAGATTCTGCACTTCCAGGTCACTAATCCAATAAGCAAATGTTGGACTGATGAATGGAAAAGAAGCCCATCCTTAACACTTAGAATTATTTACACTTGGTCATAATTTGCAATGAAAGAATTTGAACTATCTATCTATCTATCTATCTATCTATCTATCTATCTATCTATCTATCTATCTATCTATCTATCTATCTATCTATCTATCTATCTATCTATCTATCCATCCATCCATCCATCCATCCATCCATCCATCCATCCATCCATCTATATTGCTGGTTCTCTGACTTTTGGATCTTATTGTAGAACAGTATCAATAAACATGTATACTAATTATTTAGTGTATTGTAATAGCTATGATCTTCATTTTCACAAGTGCCTACTACTCCACTTTAAAAAATGTTCCCAGGGGTTTAAACTAAACTGTACTACATTAAAAATCATTAACAATGAAAGATTAATCCCATAATACACTCAATAATTATAGAAACATTTGAATAATCAAATTTTCGGGATAAGTAGATGTTTTCAGACAGTAATCTTATATAAGATTGACTCATCATATCACTAATAATCCATGAGTGAAAACCTCAATTAATCATAATCATCATACCTGATTTATGGCCAAAATTAGTTTAAGCTGCGAGATGAACAGCTTATATAACATGTGCTTTGCTGATCATTGAATTCACTAGTTTACATACAAATGGAAACATTTTAAAGAAATCATTTGCCTGACAAAGAAAATTCTGCCGTCATTTACTGACCCTCAAGTTGTTTCAAAACTGTTCGACTCTTTCTGCAGACAATACAATGAAAGTCAAACACTATTAACTTCAACTGAAGAGTGTGAGGAGACAGAATTTTCTTTTTAAGCTGAACTACTCCTTCAACAGCCCCTTAATGTAAAGTGTGTTTGCAGTCAGTTTAGTAAAATCTCTCAGATTCCCGCCTTTACCGATTTCCTGCCTCTGGTTTTCTGAAGCAAGAAAGGAACAATGAAAAACTGCTCATTCTTCCTGTGCTCTTCCTGTCAGTGTGTATGTCTGAGTCTGTGTCTTATCTGGACAAGTGATTTCTAGGAGCATTTAGACCATTTAGTCATTTAGAGCATTTTTATGATTTCTTTCCTCATACACCCAGGGCTTAGTTTAAATTCACAGCACCTGGGATGAAATCTTTATGGGCAGGCCTCCTCCCCGAGACCAAAAAGTAAGGTATACTGTAAGAGTAGTTTGTGGGCCTCGTCACAGGGCTCAGGCTATCATGCTTGCATTTCCGTATACAAAAATAGCACAGCTGTTACATGCAACCTTTTATGAAAAAAACTGAGGGCTGTCTGAGACATGAATGAATGCAAATTAAAAGTAAGCTGTAACTTTCCATTTATAGATCCTTTGGTGCCTGTTCACACTAGGAGTTCAGCATGAACTGACCTGGAAACACTGAAAAATCATTCAACAATTGATTAGTACTCGTAGTACTTATCAAAACACATGGAGGTATCAGTGGGGTATTTTCACCATGTGTTTTTTCGTGAGTCGTTTGAAACAAATACACTTTCTAGACTTACCTAATAAAATAAATGTAACAGTTATATATCCAATAAAGCATTGACATTGCCTTCACATGGTAATGCATCACAATATTACTTTGTAACATCACAACTCATACAATGTAAAAGTGTATTTAATGCAACTAGACAGGGATAATTCACGCAAAAATAAATGTTCTGCCATTATTATCCATCCAAGCTGATTTGGTGACTGCTGACTTCCACTGTAAGGAAAAACATGCAAATAAAAATAAATTAAATACAATTAAAAATGTTTTATTATTAAATAATTGTCATATTTAAATCTACAGAAAGTTAAACAGGGTTGGAACATCGCAGAATTTTCATTTTTGGGTGAACCATCCCTTTAAGATGTATAGTTTGAGTAGAAATAACCGTACAATGTTGTTGTAACATGTTTGTGTGTTTGTAAAAAGTGTGTGTACAGAGGGAAACTGCTAAGGCAGTAACAGACAGGATGTTGGAATAACATGCAGAGCAGGCAGTCTTGGAATTAGAGCAGCGTGTGCTGTGGAAAATAGTTTACTTTCCATTACACAGAGAGTTCTGCTGACCCTAATTGCCCTTCAGTCCTAAAAAGGCCTTAAAGGGAAGTTGAAGTGAAGTATATATATTTTTTCAATGTTAGAATATTTTACTTAGCCCAGCATAACATACAGTGACAACTAAAGGTGAGCCAATGGGTTGATTCCATTGAAAGATGTAAACACTGTGATGCTAGCAGAACATCAGCAGCACTGCCTCAACCAATGGTGTGAGATTGGGGCGGGGCTAGCCGTTTATCTGGCCAATGGCAGTTGGCGGAGTGTTCAGGAAATGTTGTGGCTCAGGGGGTATTCCAGAAAACAGGTTATGCCACATACCCGGGTAAGTTTATTGATAAGTAAACTGATAACCTCCACTTTCGGTTCCAAAAACCGAGATAACCTTCATGGAATTTAAGTAGTCATAGCAAGTCATTCTTTGAACATTCAGTACATATGTTCCCTATTACTGAGTTTTCAGCGGGAGTGAAAGGTTTTACACAAAGTTATATATAGTGCTGTCAAATGATTAATCGCAATTAATCACATCCAAAATAAAAGTTTTTGTTTACATGATATTTGTGTGTGTGCTGTGTAAATTTATTATGCATATATAAAGATCCACACATACAGCATATATTTAGAAAATATTTACATGGATTTACATGTATATATTTATATTAATATAAATGAAATCATATATAAATATATTTAAACATAAAACAACATATTTTTCTTAAAATATACATGCATGTGTGTGTTTTTATATATACATAATAAATATACACAGTACACGTGAACAAAAACATTTATTTTGGATGTGATTAATCACGATTAATCATTTGACAGCACTAGTTATATATATAGTCATCTTTTTTTTTTTGTAAAAGCAATATGATAACATAAAGCAATGTGTGATCTAACAAATGTGGAAGCAAAATAAATTCATATAGCCATATTATTTTTGCAAGCACTGGCTATTTCTAGTTAAGTCAGTTTTTCTTAATGTATTATCAAACAAACAGAATAATTCTTGTTCACAATGATAAAAAAAAAAATATGAGGATAAGATGACTGCAAAACCTCCCATAGGTTAGGCAATATAGGAGGTGATATGCAATAAAAATATAATTAGCCATTAAACAAGAAAGCATGGTGTACTACTTCTTAGCATTTGTTGTATCTGAACTTTAGCATCTAAATATCTTTCTTCAGCGTGAACATACTCCGAGTTGACTGAACTCACTCCCGGTTATTGGAACCGATAACCAGAAGAAAGATTTGGGGGTTTATATGACAGTGGGTTATACCTATCAGAAGCTCACTTCATTTTTTAAATATATTTAGGGCATGTTTCACTTGGCAGTTCGGTTTGGTTAAAAGAAAAATGGATGCGATTGCTCTGTTCGTGCAGTTCATTTGAAAAAGTGTGAATGCTGACACTCGAACCTTGGTGCACACCAAACAAGCAGACTGAGACCCCATGAAAACGTAGGTCATGTTCTTCTTTTAAACAAACTTTGGTGCGGTTTGACTGTAAAATATGAAAGCAGTACGGACCAAAGACTTCTAAATGACATCTAAACAGTGCAATCCAGGGCTAAATGTATCATTTACTTTTTCAACCAGACCAAAATAGCCAAGAGAATCGAACTATAAGTGTAAACACACCCTTATACAGCAGTACCACTGTAAAAATGAAATACTTTTCACCTCTTGAGAACCTCTAGGGCAAATGAAAGTCCTTTAGTAATCGTGTATCATCTTGCATTGTGTAAAAACGCTGTCTTGTGATGAGATTACTAGAAAAACCACTGGAAGGCTAGAGTTCTTGCGGGAACTTACAGTATGGGTCTTTTCTGAAAAGGTGCCTAGAAATTCTCCAAAAGCATGTTTAGAACTTTCACCATCCTGCTAAAATAGAAAGCTTGATGAGGGCTGTATGCATTGGGCTTTTCTTCAGGCTATCTACCCTATCCCTACTCTGGTTTTTGTCCTTGCCCTAGTCTTCAGATTTGCTCGGCTCTTCTTCCTCCAATCCCTCTCTTGGACTGACTTCCACGGTGAGGATCTCCTCTCCCTCAACACGGGGAGTCATGCGGATAATCATGGTGCTGTCGGTGGTCTCTGATACTGTGTCATCTTCATCCAGGACACGAGGCCGGGGAATGGGTGAACGGCGGTGCATTGGGGAGGGAGGAGGCACTGGAGCTGTGGAGGTCCTGCCAGAAACAGGAGTGTATGGCTAAGGGAGAGAGAGAACAGATTAAAGAAGTAAGGGGCCTGACTGGACAAATGTCAACACATTGCACTATTTTAGACATTAAGAACTTTACCTGTAGAAGAATAGAGCACTGTTATCATCAATTATCAAAAGTGACTCCTTTATCTGTTTCAAGTATAGTCACATACTAACTTTTAATGTTAAAGCTGCGGTAGGTAACTTTTGACGCTCTAGTGGTTAATAAACAGAACTGCTTGCGTCTTGCGGAAGAACATCGTAGCCGGAACTACTTCTCTCTGTTTATGTCTATGAAGAATCACGACTGTACTGGGTTACTCCGTCGCGGTGCCTCCGAAACAGTCTAAAATAGTCCGAATATAAACACTTATTATAGGTGCACCCTAGTGATTCAGGACAAGCCAAAAACACGGTTTGGAAAACGGATTCATGGTGTACTCGCTTATTATATACATTTTTCTTCATTTTGAACACAAACAAAGTTACGGACACCGGCTCTGATTGGTTGTTTCTTAACGGGAGTGATGTATTTCTGCAAATGGCAATAGGACCACTGGGAGGAGCCAGAGGAGCTTGAATTTTTCACAGATTATCTGTCTCATACTCTACTCTCAGGACATAATGACAGGTTTAACAAATATGTAAAAAATATATTTTTACAAAAGTTACCTACTGCAGCTTTAAAAGAAAGTAAAACTGTTTGTAGGGGCTATATAACATGGTCTGACCCGGGTGTGGGATTGTTTTACACACAATTTTAAAAGTTCCTGAAGGTTCTGGTGTCACAACACAGTAATTCCCACACACTTCTAAACTAAAGAGCACACGTAACAACTCCAGTACATTCGGAGAAAGCACATCATTTGTGCTCAAAATGAGCCTAAAATATCTAATTAGTGATAAGCAAAGATCCATTTCCAAAAGCACAAACATAAAAAGTTTAAAATGACTGTATACAGTACAGTATATTCACAGTTTATGAAAGTGAAAAAATTTAATATAATTTAAGAAAGGTTTAAAATAATTGTTAAAAAAATGTTTTATTATTATTTATGTATTTTGTCTATTTGTAAAGCCACGTCTTTGTCGTAAAATAATACTGTTTTGCTATTATTCACACTGTTTTCAAACCATTCAGGATCAGTTTGACCTGCAAACATCATAATAATGATGGATTATAACAGTAAAATGTGAAACCAAAAACAAAATCTTACAAAAATGTATTGTCCCCATTTCTAATTCACATATAATAACACGCAAGATGAGGATATGGTGTTTATCATATGTATGATACTTTGACTACTGAACTAAATTAGTCACCTTGCTTCTCTTTTCAAGCCAATTACTGTCAAGGTGAAGCAAATGTTTGAAGAACATGCTGTAACCACGGTTAAAGCAGCAAAGGTTATCATCATATATTCAAGTCTTAAGTTGACATTTAAGGTATTAACTGAAAATCTATCAAATGCCATATATGCCAAATCCATGTATGTAAATTATGGTTAGATGCATCACTTCAAGTTCACTGTAAATGCTGTTTGGTTTCAAGACACATTAGGACCAATGCCATTTATAAATCTAATTTATTTATAACAATGCAATACAAAGCAAAAGTTTTTGGCCTAAAGCATCATACTGTAACAGGGGATATAAATACCTCTAGAGTTGCTCCCTTATATGTCTCCTTCAGCTTGGCAAAAGTCTCTCCTGTGCCAACCTCCAGTGCAGCCTTGTATAATTTGGGTGTCTCCGGCCGCTGCGGGATGACCTCTCCCGTCTCTGTAGCCTGGCCCTTCTCATCTGCATGCCTCTTATCTTTGGTCAACATTTTCCTGTGGAAGAAGACAAACTCATTAGTATGACAGAAAGCTGAGTTGTAAGCTAACATGTGCATCGCTCAGACTCACAGGAAGCAGACCTAAGCAGACCTAAGTAGGATTTGAGATGACATCAGACGACAGGATCTCAAGCACTTACATAACATCATTCACCACACACACACACACACACACACACAGTAAACTGGTCTCACGGGTCAGTGCATTATGTGCCTCTAATTACATTCGCCTTCTTCAGTATCTCGATTTAAAAAACAAAACACTAATCTGCCAAGTTCCTCCGTGCATTAAAGAGAAGGTATGGTGAAAGAAGGATCTAGAGAGAAGCATGTTTGGCAAACATGGCTAATCTACAGTATAGAGATCTGTGAGTGTGATACAGAGCTGTAAATGGCTTAAACCACTGCGCTGGATAAAGAGTGTGTGTGTGTAAGGATTGCTGGGGCTCTCGGTCGAGGTTCGAGCTCTGATCCCGCTCACTTGGCCTTCTTGCGCAGCAGTTTCTGGGAGTCGGGGTAATGCACTAACAGGACCTTCTTATCTAGGATGAAGAGGTTATCAAAATCTTACACATTTATACGATTATACAGGAACAACAAAACTTTTTTAGGTCAAGTTGAGTACATTGCATTGTGGGATATATTATATTTTGGCAAATGTAGTAGGTAATGCTGTTGCATAATACAAAAAATAATAGTATAGGTAGTACATTTCCTAATAGATCACATGCAATTTTTTTCAGCCCTCATAATATATTTTAAGCTGACCTGATTAGTACATGAGATATGAAAGTTGCATCTTCAAAAATGATCACTCACCTGATTTCCCCAAACACAGAGCCAGCTCTCAGTCACAAACAGCGTCGTCCCATCAGGTCCTCCAGACACCTGCATCTCTCCAGCTTTGATGATGTACATCTCTCGGCCGATCTCACCCTGATCACCCAGACTAGAGTCAGTTCAAAATGCTAACAGATAAAAGGCTCTTTCATGGTGGCTGTTTGATGTGACCTTTACTGAGACAACCGTCAAATATATTGAACATATACTGAGATTATCTACTGGAGGTTTGAATATATTGTTGCAATGCAGTAGTAAAGCATGTGCAGTAAATCACAAAAAATAGTGAATGACATATTGCACACTTTTTTAATTCTTTATTTATTTATTTATTTTTATACAAAGTCTCCATGAAGGTACACCACAGATTTCAGTCTCTAGAGCAAGTCAAATATCATCTGTTTGTCAAAGCCCTGAAATGAACAAGAGACAAAGACTTCTCAACGGCTTTCACAACCCATCACAGTATCATCATGTGACATTTTAAACAGATGAACCAGGAAGTAATTGGATGGTGAAAAGTGATATCTCTCGATATGAGAGATATTTAGACAGGAGGTATTCAAAAATAATAATAGCACTGTACCATGTCAGGAAAGCTGTTTCAGACGCAAGCAAGCAAGATATTAGATTTGGATGAAAAATTACAGATAACTTTTTTTTTTACACTGAATCAATGGAAGAACACAGATTGTACATTTTACTCAGTCATAATATTTGTGATTACTTAAATGAACATAGTCAAGTACTCGAAAAGGATTTTTGTAATTCCCACCAAAAATTGTAAAATGAAGTATTATTTATTAGTAGACTTGATATAGTGTTTGATGTATAATTATGTTGGGATTTAGAACCATTTCCATTAAACTGGGTTACCAGTTACCTAAACATATTATTTTACTTATCCATGTTAAATTAAATTACGATTCATGTTGATTAAATCATGTAATCACACTTAAATAACCCTTTTCCTTTGAATGGATTTTTATTGATTTAATAAATCACAATGTAAGTTTTGAACCACACCATAAATATAATTAGAGAAAAACTAATACGTTTGTCTGTAACAAATTTTTAGGATGTTACAAAATATCTTAATTTTTTATATGGATTGATGCATTCATTAAATGACTAACGGTATTATGTATCAATGCAACACACACACACACACACACATAAAAAATCTACATATATTTTTTATATTTATGCTTTTTCCCCCCTCAATATTATTTATAAGCTTTAGAAATTTTTGTTGTTGTAGATGTCCCGATTTAAATTTTGAGATTACAGAGAGATAATTAAATGTTCATGTTATATTTTGGTTGTCTTTGTGAGTTGTGTAGCTGGTTGTGTAAATTAATATATTGGTCATAGGCTCCTGAATCTAATGAAATCATAATTGAATCACAACATTTTATTTTTTTGGGCGTTTTAGCATTTTACTTTGATAGGACAGTGGAGATGTGACAGGAAGCGAGTGTCACGATCTGCTACTGTGAGGGGCATGGAGTGAGGAACGAGGAAAAAAACAGAGTCCAATTTAAACATAAAGACTTTAATGACATCCAGGGAAACAGGAAGACACACGTAGCAAAGGTTAACATCAACAATTCCAGAGAAGGGAAAAAAGAACGGGTTAGGACTAAATAGGGTAGATAACTAGGGGCAAACAAGTGAGGAAGATAACTAATAATAAGGAACAACTGGAACTAATAGAACTAAATGGGGAGAGCAACTGGAAGGACCAAATAAGGACAAACAGGAACATACACGTGATGTTACTCCCCTCTCCCAGAAGTACCACCGGGGGGTGCCCTGGAGGCGGGTGCAGGACAGGAACATGGGAAGACCTCAGAGCCAGAAGGTGAACCAACTCCAGGGTAAGACTAAAAACACCCAAAACTATTAAATACAAACATCATGCCTTTTTCGGCAAGAACCAGACATGGGTGCTATGCACAGTAGACTGATAAAATGTATTTAATGGGACTTAATTTGTATTTAACGTGATTACAATTTAAGTCAACCATTATGTTTCCTTTCCACGGTTATCCAAATGGTGAATAAAATACATAGCCTACAGAAAGTGACATTACCACTAACTTTGATCTATCATGGGTTTAGGGACTCTCTACAAAACAAACAAACAAACCTTTCCTTGAAATCACTGAAGCTGTCTACACTGAGAAATGAATCTCTTATTTACACTGTACGTACATCTGCGTTTTGCTGTTTACGATGAGAGAATTCTCAAGTGTCCGGATTTCAGTCAGCGAATGCGTTTCAGCGATGACTCATCTGAATAAGGTTTATTTGAGACTTTTTAGAGAGTTTCTTCATTTCAAATATGAATGGCAAGTGGTAGTCTGCTTAATTTTTCCTTTTACTCTCTCAGGGCAAAGACATGTTCAGGGGCGTAGCAGCCATTTTAAAAGTGGGGGGGACAGCTGTATGGTGATTTGACCCAAAGATGATGTTCATAATAAATTCTAAATAGAATACCAATTGGCATTTTACTTTTTCAAATTTGGGAACATGACATGATAGCTTACAGGAACCTATTTTTGTTAAATCTTACTCAAAATTTAAAAATACTGCAGAACTTTGAGACCAATGGGAGACCATCTATAATTTTTTTTTTATTTTTTATGAAATAAAGATATTTTATGATATTTACAATATTTCAGTTGCACTACATATGAACAATAACTTTTTTTTTTTTTTTTAACAGTTGGACAAAAACAGGTGTTAAATGAGTATACAGATTACATCTACAGTAATTTTATACAAACATACATTTTATGAAAAATATGAGACAGATGATCTGTGAAAAAATCAAGCTCCTCTGGCTCCTCCCAGTGGTCCTATTGCCATTTGCAGAAATACATCACTCCCGGTAAAAAACAACCAATCAGAGCTGCGGTCCGTAACTTTGTGTGTTTTCAAAATGTAGAAAAATTTATATAATAAGCGAGTACACCATGAATCCATTTTCCATACCGTGTTTTTGGCTTGTCCTGAATCACTAGGGTGCACCTATAATAAGTGTTTATATTCGGACTATTTTAGATTGCTTCGGGGTACCGCGGCGGAGTAACCCAGTACCTTTGTGATTCTTCATAGACATAAACAGGGAGAAGTAGTTCCGGCTATGATGTTCTTCCGCAAGACGCAAGCAGTTCTGTTTATTAACCGCTAGAGCGTCAAAAGTTCCCTACCCCAGATTTAAGATAGTCAATCTGCTTTTTTTATACAAATCTCACCTGTACACATTCTGGAGAGGTTGAGCAACTGACCCCTCTCTCTGCCAGTGACGTCACAGCCTGCCTTTCCTACAGACTAGTTAGGACATAAAGTAACAGTTATGAATTAAAAGAATAAAATTTGATAAAGTATTTTAAGATATTCGTTGCAAAACAAATATGATTTATTGTGAAATGATAATTTTACTCCGCGAGCAGCACGTAGACAAACAAAAGACAGCAGAAACCAATAACATTGTTACGTCTTATTTAGCAGACGCTTTTATCCAAAGTGACAATTAGGAGAGCATTTAACACACTGAATCCGGCGCGACGTGATTCATACGGGTTCAATAGGTTAAATCATAACATGAAAACTTTATCGCGCGATTCGTGTCATCGCGACATACTGTAACATACTTACAGTGTGTGTTTGAAAAAAGGATGTAATCGTCCTTTGCTTTTTTCTGGGGTGCATTTTATCCCAGACGGCCTAATAGCAAAGTGAACGAACGAACGAAAATTCAGAAGAGCAACAAGAGATTTGAAGCTCATAGCAGACGCGCCCAGGAGATGATTCGCTCTGTGATTGGCTGAATGTTACTTCACTCAAATCTAAGTAACAAATCAGAGAACACTACAGGAAATATTCACGCTGGATCCTAAAAAAAAAAAAAAAAAAAAAAAAAAAATTAGCAGGGGTCAGAATCACCTGTTTCTAAAAGTGCGGGGGACGTGTCCCCCCCGTCCCCCCCGGTTGCTACGCCCCTGGACATGTTATTATTACCACAATCCCCTGGCCCACTCTCCAGTGAGTACTGAATGCATAAATCATACTATTTGACATCTGCCATAAGTTAAATTAAAATAAAAGGTATTATTTATTGGTGTTATTCATGTGTTTTTTAGGATAATGCTTTCATGAAGGATGCCCTTGAGTTCCCTGCATGAACACATCCACTGGCCCAGATCATTATCTGTTATGTGTAAGATTTTACATGATTTAGCTTTTATGGAGGGTAATTTTACCCCAATATCATAAGGAAAAGATAATGCATATGTGAAATAGATTGTCATAACACTTTTATATGCATCCCTATACGTACAGAAGCAACTCTTAAGAGAGATCCTCCTTCTAGTCTTCCTGTATAGTAATCAAAGCCTGGTTTTGGAGATGATCAGCACAGTGACATCTTTAGGTCCACAGCTAAGAAACGAGACGATTGCCACGTTCCTATGGCATATAACATTGACACTATGCCCTCTTCATTGCATTCAATTTCCCTCAGGTGAGCTTTTCTATTTTCTTCATTAAAAAGTTGCTATATAGTTGTTGTACTTTATTTGCTGGTCATTGAGTTCTAACAGTAAGATCTGGATACTAATCCTGCTTCTGTTAGCTTGACGTTCCTGCTATCAGGGATTGGTGGTGTCTACGTCTTACTGAGCAGTTTGAGACAGAGGGGTATGTGTATATTAGTTTATGAACTCAATTCTCAGTTTGTTTCATTCTTGAAGTCCATACTTTGTTAATGGAAATGACTGACCAAACTGAGGCAACACAGTTTGATAAAATAACAAAAACAATAAATCATCAGCATAGTCATGAGACATCAATCAATCATGCCTTGTCATTGTTTTCATAATCACCTCAGTAAAATCGGCAATGGCAATATTCACATTTATGGAATTAAAACACAACAAAATAGTAGCAGCAAATATATCTTTATGCCACAAACACAGACTCATATTACATCATCTCCATTGTGCACAATGTACTGTACCACTGAGAAATAGACTGAAATTGATGAGCTTGCATGTTTCCTTTTCCAATAGAGACCCATTTGTTAGAACCCAGTCCTTCATAGTCAGAACCCCAATAGAAAATACAGGCATTACAGATCAGAGAGTACAGCAGGTATACACTCGTCCAGATCACTCTGCAATCCATCCAACCAGTTTCATTTTTGGGTGACCTGTCCCTTTAAGCGGTATCCACTTTGTGTTATACTGCCGTCTAGTGGTGGTATCTGGTCTTACCTCTAAATGTTTCTTTGTTTTCATAATCACCTCAGTAAAATTGGCAACGGCAATATTCACATTTATGGAATTAAAACACAGCAAAATAGTAGTAAAGAATATAATTGTATGCCACAAGCACAGACTCATATTACATCATCTCCATTGTGCACAATGAAACTTTTTGAACCTTAAAGTTTTGCTCCCAACTAAAATTAAGTCCTCTAAATAATATTACTTTCTCGGGAGAAAAAAGTCATCTCGTCTGAATCAGAAGAGAAATCTGCACACAACAGTTCTTGGTTTCAGTAGACTGTCTTTTCACAACAGTTCAAAATGGCTCCAAACTAATATGTTGGTGTGTTTTGATGTGAGAGACAACAGGAGATGGACTTTTCACTGGAGGAATACTATTGTATTTTGGCCAGAAACTTCTGTTTAAAGCTAAAATGCCTTAATTATGGATTGACACATAATTTCACTAGACATTCATTGATGGGCTGGAGTGGTGTGAATTTCTTGTGTATTTATTGCTTTTATCAGCTGTTTGGACTAGGGTTGCAAAAAGGTGGGACATTTTCAGTAAATTTCTTTAAAAAAATATTATTATTATTTTTATTTTTTATATTCCAAGGATTTTATGAAATTTACCTGAAATTTTCCACCCCCTTGCAACCCTAGTTTGGACTAATTCTGATGGCACCCATTCACTTCAGAGGATCCATGGGTGAGCAAAAGATGTAATGCTAAATTTCTCAGGTGAAGAAACAAATTAATCTACATCTAGAATGGCCTGAGGGTGAGTAAATGTTCAGCAAATTCTCTTTTTTTTTTCTCCTGAGGACTACCAGCAACTGCAACAAACTATATTGAAGGCACTGCAACTTTTGTGTTCCTTTCACCTACAGTATGTTTGCTTGTAAAGAATGAAGATAGTGGTAATACATCCTCTGGTACTAAAAGTAGCAGTGCTACTAATTTAATTTTTCAGTAGCCCAGCTGTTTTCAGAGACTAGCTGCAGGGAAGCATAACAAAAGTCTACTTGTATATACTTCTTGTGGCATGTCTTAGATAGTTATAGTAGCTATATTAGTTATAGTAGAATACGAGTAGCATAAGGTATAATGTAGGAACAAATCTGCTTAATAATCACAAACTAATGTAGACCAGTCTAACATACCTTTTCGCACATCCTGATTTTGCTGAGTTACGTGTTCCTAGGTCAACATATTTTGTTGACCCTGAAACAACATTTTACTCCAAAAATTTATTCTTGACCATATCCCTACACCTAAACCTAACCTTAACCATGAGTAATCCCTAAAATCAGAGGAAATGATAGATGAATGACACTGATGTACAAGCACCAAACACTGATTTTAAGCATAAACTTCACAAAATCTATAAACTGGTTCTTCAAATCTGGTTAATCCCAATGTTGTTCCAGGGACAACAAAGATGTTGTCTCAGGAACATGTCTCACTTGGTAAAATCAGGTTCTGTTACCTTTTCACCTCACCATTGTTAACAGGGGGTGTCAAGTTGGTGGCGAAAACTTCATAAAAAGTGCAGTTTCAGTTTAATTCCATGACTTTTTGTCTGTGTTCTACTTAAGTGCTTTGGCCTAAAAGTTTTTCTGGCATCAGCTGTTCTGGTTCTCAGGCAGAATGGTTTATAGTGACATGGTGAAGCAGGATGAAGCCTAAATGAAGCATATCTGACATCATGCCCAAAATAACACAAAGTGCTCCAAAGTGGGTCACTTCTATATTTGTAATGGTTTGTCTTTAAAAGAGGTTTGCTTTGATTTAAAGACATATTCTAAACATGGGCTAAACTGCGTCTTCAAATTTTTATGTCATTTTTAATGCCGTTGAAAGAGGTCTCCCATGCTTAAAAAGTTGCATTTATTTGATCAAAAATACATTAATTTTGCTAAAGTTTATTATGTTAAAATAACTGTTTCCTATTTGAATATATTTTAAAATATAATTGATCCCCGTGAGTCAAAGCTGAATTTCCAGTCTTCAGTGTCACATGATCCTTTAGAAATCATTCTAATGTGATGATTTACTGCTCAAAAACATTTAATATTATATTATATTAAAATAGTAGATATTTCCCAATATTACAATAATATGATTATGCATAAAACCACTGTATTGATATGTTTGTTTATTAAATAATTATTAAATATATCGAAATAAAGTTATTTAGTAAAAAAATATATTTTGTACTATATATCGATATATATCTGATACTGTACATAATATGACCCAGTCCTAAAGATAATGTAAAGCATTGCATGAATGTATAGGGTGACTGTGCGCGCACAGTGTTTGAAGCCCAATTCATGCGTCCCGCAAATTGAGAGTGTGTCACGCATAATCAATGCTTGCTCAAAAAAAGTTGTTCGCTCATTTATATCCTCGGGCCCCAGGCAGCCAAACGAACATTACTTGACCGTTCAGCACGCTACTGTTGCCACACCCACCCCTCACTCAGTTGAACTGCTGACTAGGTTGGTGTCAACTTGGTCGTTGTTGTCATCGCAGTCGCACAGCAGCGCACGTGCATACCAGACACACTGGTAAGGAACTTTTAGATGCACGCTTTCCAGTTTGAAAAATGGAGAAAGAGACTCTGAGGCACCGTCATCATCAATTAAAAAAGAGAAGGTGTGTCCTGTTTTTTTTTTCATGCGCCTGCCTTTACTAACATGCGAGTTCACCACATAGACAGTAAAAGATAGTTGAGTAAATATTGTCATACTAACAACTGTCTGAAGTTTGGGTTGATTGTAATCCATTACACACCTTTCTATCAAAGTTTTCTGACATTTTCAAGATTAATTTGTTCTGACACAGTTTAACTCTGAGATCTTGTCATATTGTATTGCCATTTTATAAACTAGAGCAAATAAACTGTGATAATGTAAGAAATGTTGAAGGTGTTTGAATACATTTTGGTTTGACTGTTAATTTAATTTTTACAGTGAAGACAATGCAGTGCTATTTTATATTTAATTATTTGTTTTCTGTACCTGGAAACCTACAAACATGAGACAACTTAAACATTGTGCAATTAGCACAAATAAATAAATAGAATTAACAATAAATTAAACAATTTCAAACAGGACCCACTGGTACAACCTTCACCAGGGCCGCGGAAACCCCAGCTACGGCCCTGCCATGCCGCATCAGAGGACGCGGGTCCCGCACCATGGGGCTTTGCGAGCCTGGCCATCCTCATTGAAAAGCACAGCACATGGATCTCTCACAATCCTCGCAAGCAGCCCCTTCGAGAGCTGCCCGTGCGTGCTTCGCTCCCAAACAGTGTACACACATACGATGTGTGTCCCCACCCATGATATAACATGGGCAGGGATGTGCACACCTCTTGTAACTGCTTGTGCTCGCCATGCTTATAATATATGCTTGTGACTGTTAGACAATACAACACCAAATAAGACAGACAAGAGACAGAGAGCACTTTGCTAAAGAACAGACAGCTATCTCTGTTGTGTGCCGGCGTCCTTTTGTAGAGTAATTCTTCCGCAGTTTTTATCAGATAACGAATAGAAACTTTCTCAGTAAAAACAGTAAAGAAATAGTTTTGCTTCTTTGCTGAATTTTTTTTTTTTATCAATTTTGTAGACATAGTATATATATATATATAGTTTCAAAATTGTATACTAAAAAAAAAAAAAAAAGCTAAGTATCCAAAGATATAAAATAAATAATAAAATAAAAATTGAGTCATTAATTTGATTCACAAATTCTAACATGCCTACCTAATAAGCTTATGTAGTAAACTGCAGCAAATCTGCTAAACATGTAGGAGGAAATATTATAAAAATGGACCAAATGGATTTGGTAAATAACCAAATCAGCAATCGGACTGCACAAAGCTTCAGTGTTTTATGGGATTAGTGATTGTGTGCAGTGTGTTTATACCTCAGTGACCTCCTCCGGCTCTGTGTGACCCTTGTATTTCTCATCTGGCTGTGGAACCACTTTTCCCAGTCCCTGCACAATCCAGCCTATCATTCCAGATCTGGAGGAAGAGGAGATACAGTAAAGTCCATCAGTTGCTCTGGGCATAGGTGAGGATGTGAATGCATGCAAATAAGCTGCTTCGCAATAAAACAACTCTAGATGGCAGCAGGACACAGTAAAAATAAACAGGTTTGCCCAGTGGGTCTCAGTAAAGCAGTAGCAGATGCTAAAGAAAAATTCCAATCCAGTACTGTTCTTGTAGAAGAATATATATATATATATATATATATATATATATATATATATATATATATATATATATATATATATATATATATATATATATAATATCTAGGGAAGCCAGTCTGCATATTACAATGCTTTAGTTTTTGTCTGTTCAGCATGAGGGTCTTTTGCCTTGAGCTGTTAATATGGAAATACAGCTCAGTGCAATAAAGTCTTTTCCGTGTGTAGCATGTGAAAACTCTCCATGCTGGTCTGCAGCAAAGCTCTGCATGTTTGTGCATGACCTAATATCTGCTATAAGCTACTCACTGGTCCGATGTGTTACTGCCCTCCATGATACAGTGATGGAAAATGTGTGATACTCATCAAAACATTCATTTAACAGGCATACACACAGATGCAGATGTTAACAAATATTATCACATAACTGCATGAAGATGCGGCAAACAGCATACACATACAAAATAAAATTGAATCTGTATGATTGAAAATATACCTGCTGCTCACTGTATTTCCCTCATGCTATTCAATACAAGATAAACAAAAAGAGAAAATCTTCAAGAATAAATCACATACTCATGTAAATTACCAGGCTTTCGTATATCAGAAAGCATGCTAAATTGCTTGAAATTTATTCACAACTAAAAAAATATAAATTATTAATATTAATATTAATATTAAATTAATATAAACCTGTTTCTCTCTTTGTTTTTTTATGTATGTTGTAAAGCTTCAGGACTCAATACACCAGATGTTAAACTGAAACATTTGCCTTGAAACCATCTGAATGTTAAACATAGTTGTTTTTGACACTTTTACTGTGTTTACACAAGTTATATTAATCTTCAGCAATGTCTAAAAATAATTTGTATTACTTTTTATCTCAAAGTTATGATTACTAAAGGTGTCTACACATAATGACAAATGATCATATTTGTGTTTTTAACACCAAATGTTTTAATTAAATTTTTTAACACCAAAAATTAGAATTTCTCTCCTCATTAAAATGGACAAAACAGTAAAAATGTAAGTCACAATGGCCTGTAAAATATGTACTTTGCACACTGGTGATCTAATTTTTTATTTTATTTAACTGAGTAAAGTTAGTCGCACACAGAGTCTAAAATTTTGTATGTGTTTTTTTTTCTCTTGTTTTTGTCATCCTTTCAAAATGCTTGTTACTGATGTGAAAACACAGAAAAAATCAAACGTGGTCCGAATTTGTTTTAATGACGGACAAAGTTTAGGAGGCAGTGTGAAAACATAACTGACACAACGTGAGGTCATATTTATTTTTTAATGTGCAAAGATTTCGGATGAGAATTCGATGAGAACAGTCTGCAATGACCTCCTGTTTAAAACGTTCAATCTCAGCACAAAAAAAAAAAAAAGGTATGAAGTTTAGTAATAAAGTACAATAACTCAAGAACTCTACGCTAAATATTCTGCTATCAGTTATTTAAATTTTAAAAGTGCAGAAATGAAAATATGATTCACCGTTTTGTGTCCTGTGCTATGTGCCAACTCAGTTCTGTAAGAATCATTGATTTACCCGTTTAATCTGGATATTGTCACCTTAGGTCGTTCATTCCTTTTAAAACTCATTGTTTTTTTGTAAACAAAAATATAGCTTAGATTAAAGTCTAATGGAACTAAGAAATTACATAACAATAGAAATAGTTGTAAATTATAAAGATTATAAAATAGTCAGACTACTTAGTTTAATTAATAAACATTAAATTGAAAAAACGCATCCTTTCGGTAAGTTTTTCTTTATGCATTATGCAGTTTCACAAGCTAGGCATTTTTTAATTTTTATTGTACAAACATTATTAGTCTATTTAGATTTCAGCCTAATTATGTATATGTATGAGAATGAAGTCATGAAAATATCTTAACTTCACTGCTGGCCAGTTTAGAGGAGTTTACTGGCTGAGGGAGAGCACTGCTGAACCCATGAGAGAGCCAACTCAAAACTCCACTCTGAGAGCTGGAGAGAGAGAGAGAGAGAGAGAGCGAGAGAGAGAGAGAGAGAGCGAGAGAGAGAGAGCAATAATTAGGTCTGGCAGGATTACTGCATCTAGAGACACTGAACACACATGTCCCCCACACACACAAACACAAACACAAACATAACACCACCTGTTTTCCTCTTCCGTTGGCTTGGAAGGTTCTATAAAATAACACCATGAAAAATGAATGAACAATATTCTCAGGTCTGTATTTGTTTCTGTGATTCAGTGTTTGTCATTGATCAAAACCGCTGTCAAATCTGTTACCTTGTTTTACTTCCTCTTTTTTCGTCACATCCTAAAGAACAGAGCAGAGGCGGTGAGGACATGCTTAAACAGTGAAAGGTGACTCAATGTACATGTTCACAAACTCACAGTCGCAGGCGCTGCAGTGGAAGCATTGGTCTGGTCCTCCTCTGCCAGCTTCCCAGGAGAACAACCTTTATCACCCAGCTAAACATGCTGTGAGAAATACAGACCAACACAGCAAGAGTCAATGTCAAATGAAGATGTCCAAATAACTGTCATCTAAAGCAGTGTTGGGGAGAAACTCACTAAACTCCACTACCTTATATACATAGTTTCAAGCAGAACAGATGTTGCTTTTTCAGTTTGAGCTGTTTTAAAGCCTGAACTCAGGTAATAATCAAACACGTTCACGTAAACAGTCATCCCTGCCATATCTACAGCAGAGAAAGTTAGACTCATTAAAGCGTATCGGGTCATCCGGATCAGCCCTTTCTCTAATCCACCTCTCCAAACCCGGAACTAGTCCTTGTATCTGTGAATGGCCGAGACTTACGATTAACTAGAGCAGTAAATGGTAAATTTTCGCTACAAACCATTTATAATTGCAATAATACATTAAAGTAACATGACAAGAAATACCAGTAAGTTAAAAACAAGTATGATTCATTCTAGTGAATGGGTTTGTGCTAAACAGTCCTAACGCCCATTCTAGTGTATTGGTGCATTTTGGTGGTTCATATTAAAATATTCCGCATTTTGCTATATGCATGGGTTGTGATGATTTGCAACACTTGTGTTGTCAAACTGATAGAGATGTTTTCTTCATTTGCTGATGATTTTTCAATTTGCATGTGTTTTCTTAAGTTGCAGCGTGTTGAGCTTTCTCGGCCACCACTTCATGACAAATGTAATATAAATTGAACTGTTTCTCACTCTTGGTCACATGGGTTTTGCTCCAGTGGGATCTGGGCCCCTGTCACTGTTAATCACTGAGAAATGCATCTGACCCTAATCTCTCCTGGCTTGAACACCTGTGGAAACAGAGCAGGCCAGCTGTACCTGTCTACCCACAATTCTACACTTTACACCTGAGCAGAGAAAGATGGACTTTGTTTTGCGGTGGTCTTCCTGGTGGGATCTGTTTTTTGCTCACTCTCCATTCCATGTCAGACACTGCACTGTACATCATTCGTCATGCGATCTGCTTTGAATGCATTCAAACCAAGACTATACACTCCCACAACTGCAGATTTTAATTCGTGATTCACTGTAAACCCCTCCAACCCTGTTTGGTCGAGTGATCAGATTCTGATTTAGCAACAGACCACCAACAGAAACACAACTTCACAAATAACACTGAGCCAAACTGAGAAGAACAGTTGTGTGATTATGAGTGAAATGCAGGATGCAGCAGGGTCTCGGAGCAGATGGGTGAAGACGCTGAACCATGGAGGAGATTCATGGACTGGTGATTTACTGCTAGTCAAACCAGCTGTCAGGAGATTCATACGGGTTGACATTTGAGGATGGGTGAGGAAATGAGCTGTGTCCAACTTCAACTCAAGTATTCTCGAAAAACTGAGTTCAAGTTCTGTATATTTATATGCATGGAAATCCAGCTTCTGATAAATATTTTATCATATTTTCAATGAATAGAAAATGCTTTAGAATTATTGTTTAACTTTGTTAGCATGAACTAACAATAAAAATACTTATAATGCTTTCATTAATTTTGTTAAAGTAAATTTAAACATTTTGTAATATATTATTAAAATCAAAAATTGTTTGGGTTAATATTATTGAATGTGTCTGAGCCAACATGGACTTAACATTAACAATAATTAAAATATACTGTAAAAAAATATATATATATAGAAAATACTGTAATGCTCATTGTTAGTTAACATTAGATGTTGCAATAATTCATGTTAACCAATGGGACATTTTGGAAAGCGTTACCAAAATAGTTGGTATTTTATTTACCTTAACTTTTACCTTACCTTACCCCCCCCCCCAAAAAAAAAAAAATTGGTGTAGAACCGATTTTCATATACATTTTTACATTTCACAATTAATTAGAAAGAAATGGAAAGTAATACATTAAATTCAGTTTTAAATTTGAAGTAAAAATACTGAAATAATACGTTCTTGTAAAACATAATCTAATAATCTTTTATTTATAAAATGTAAAATTGTAGAGAAAAATCAACCACAAGACACTATACAAAACCTAATACTAAAAAAACCAACATCAATTACAAAATAAAAATGTGTGCACATTAAATGGTCTTGCTTGTTAAATATTGGCGGACTCAGTATTTACCTGCAGTGTTCAGCAGAAGACGCTCATCCCAGAGAGAGGCTGAGGCTGAAGGACAGTCAGGTGGGAAGTGGAGGGATTATCCATGAGAAAGCACAGCTAACGGGATTAGGCTTCCTCTGGGATGGATGGAGAGGGAGGACCTGGACTTGGACCCCATTAGCTTCACAAAATCTTTCTTGGAGCTCGGACCGTATAGGACCAGAGGGGTCCAGAACAGAGACTGGGACAGAGAAACCCCTCAAATTGTAACCAATGTAGCAAATATAAATTGTGCAGCATAGATTGTCCTGGCCTGGTTTGGTTGCCGCATTACTATTATTAACATTTTCAAACCCCTACAATGTAAGTAAATCACTTGCATATATGATTTTGCATCAGGCTAACCAGAATAATATTCAGAATAGTAGTCTTTAACCTATAGTAAATTGCCAGTCATAAATTAATAGTAGTAATAAAATTATATAACTAATAATGTCTCATGCATCATAATTCAGATTTAGTTTGTAATTAGTATAAATCGTAATGCTTTTAAATTATATGACACATGCATGTTTCTTCTTAATATATAATATAATATAATATAATATGATATAATATAATATAATATAATATAATATAATATAATATAATATAATAGTACATATCAGAAATAATCAGTCAGTAACATACTCCAATAAATTTTTTTTTATCTATTTTTACAGTGTTCCATTTCTTTGTGAAATACCATTTCTTTCTGAGGTAAAGTATTATTAAGTTTAGCTTTAATTATGCTCACATATTTACTTGCATATTTTCAACATAAATTGATAAAGTTTTCATGGCTCAGCTTACCCCTAACATGAAGTAAATTGTTACTACTTTTTTTTTTTTTATCTAACTTAATTGTAGTTTGATTTTAGTTATTTTATTGTTTGTTTTTTGTATACATTTTTATTATTTACTTCAGTTTAAACTAAATCAAAATGAGAAATGTTGCCTTGGCAAATAGCTGAAATATAATACTGTTTTAATTATTATTATTTTTTTTTCATTTCAGTTAATGCTTATTTTAAGTAATGTAAATGTTCTTTATTAGTTTATTAATGATAAGAAAAAATGCCTGTATTTCTTTTCTCATGGCCTGAAGGACAACCTGTGAAAACTGTCTCATTTCACCTCAATCTCCCCGATGAGATTCATTTCTTTGGTGCAGTTATGGTTTAATGTGTTTTAAAGGTTCCGTTTGGGAGCATGATTCCGTGAGATATTATTGCTCCGGGAAGACATGTGGTCATAAGACAAAATAATAATGTCTTAATTTATTCGGTCTTCGGGGGCCCTAAGAAACCTTTAGAAACGAGCTCTGATATCATGAACGATTCCAGGGTGTTTGCCGCTGCCCTTCAGGTGCGGTAACTGTCTCAGTCTGTTGCCATAAACCTCCCAGTTTGCCATCTGGCACATATTCATCAGTGAGATAAGATGCCGTCTCTTGGCTCATGTTTAAAAATCCCCAAAGCCTGAGATGAGTCACTTTCACCTCTGCTCACAGCCCTCTCGAGTCTGCTTCATGCCTCCTTCCCATATGTCAGCCACCCTGCCACTTATTACAGCTGCCACATCACATCTCTGAGTGCTACGAAGCTGATTATCTGTCCATCATTTACGACAACCAAAAACTAAAGAATTTTGGAAAAACAACTTTCATTAATGATTCACTGGAAAAGACAATTAAAGGAACATTTAACCCCAAAATTAAAGTCTGCTGCATCTTCTCACCCTCAGACCATCCAAGATGAGTATTAATTTGGAGAGATGTAGCTTTACATCATTTACTCACCAATGGATCCTCTGCATTGAATGGGTGTTGTCCAACGTTATCTCACGACCAATACGATTTGTCTAAACCCCAGTTACGGTTAGGTTTAGGGGCGGGGTTAGGTGTAGGTCATTCGTACAAATTCATACGAATTGTGCAACTCATAAAATGCATACGATTTGGCAACAATCGTATGAATTTGGATGAGTGTGGTCGTACGAATTCATTCGAATAAGCCACCTTGTGAAAAATGTACGAATTGCCATGAGATCGGGTTGGTGCCGTCAGAATGAGAGTCCAAACAACTGATTAAAAAATCACAATAATCCACACCAGGGCCGTGCACAGACATTTTGAGGGGCAGTGGCCAAAACCAAAAAAAGGGGCACTGAGGGGGTGGTTGCTTGTTAACACAAATTTTCCAGTTATTACAAAATGTACAATTAAAAAAGAAGACAGTACACGCTCAAAATATCTTCCTGTTCTGCATCTGTCTCTTCCCTCTCTGTCTCATTGTATTGCCTTTCTTTCTCATTCTGAACTTTTTCTGTCTCTGGCTCAGTTCCAAGACCTTCACTTTTACTCCGTTGAATTGATTCCGAAGCATTTTCATCTTAATATAGAGAATGAATAACAAACCTGTTACAATCATATTTTAAATACAATTGTTAGGCTTTAGTGCTAATTAAATGTATGTTCTTGTAATATAATTACTCTTCCATTCAAATAATTTAATGTCTATCTTTCTTGTTATAAAACTCTTGCATATTCAGAATCCTTTATTGTCAGCCAATTTAACAACACTTACCTGTAAGTGTCTGATTTGGCTGATGCTGAATGGGCTCTCCCTCACTCTCTGAGCCTGCCTCTGCCTCATCTTCACTGGAGTAATAAGTAATAGACATTTAATTTCATATTAGCATACAGCCTAAATCTATATATACAACTCATTTAGAGCCTATGATGTGTTAGTCTCAACTAAGACAAGTGATTATAATGGGAGATATACTTACAATAATTAAACAGACTAACTGTCTGCTAACTGTTCTATATGATGATTTACCTGCTGGCTTGCTGGAGCTTTGAATCCATGTTTGCAACGTTGAACTGCCTTTAGCAGCCTCCCTTCTCTCTTTCTCTCTCTGTCTCTGTCTTCTTTTTTGTGAAGGCATTGTTTTTTTGTTTGTTTTTTTTTATGGTTGTCTTGTCTACAAAGTGTGCCAACAACAGAAAATGTAGTTATTTGTATTAGATCTGATCTGATCGAGAGTACAATTATAATTTGATTAGACAAGCAGCTTCTTAGAATGTGGATATATTGTACAAGTTGTTAGCACTAGTAGAAGACCAAGAGCACAAAACATTACCGACATAAATACAAATAAATTTTTTTTTTAGCAGATTCAACCACTGTCTTGCATAGCCTACCTGTTAATGTGACAGCTTTCGTAAAATGTCGTGTTCACAAGCGCCGCAGACACATACTGTGAGTGATGCTGCGGAGTGCGGAGCGAGCGGGAAAACCTGGAGCGGATTCACGGAATCAACGGAATGCTTTGAGCGGAGCGTTGGGGAAGGGGCACCTCAGTCGATGAGGGCAGAGGGGCAGTGGCTCTGGCCACCGGGCCACCCCCCTGTGCACGGCCCTGATCCACACCACTACAGTTCATCAGTTAATTACAAATCTTTTACATGTCATTTTTAACCATTCTTCCTATTTATTTTACATGCTTTAACCCTACCTCTTAAATTACACATAACTGGCAAAAAATGTGACAATCTTAGTTTCAATATTCTGTTAAATAGGTATTTTTGAGCCACTAATCACCCCTCAAACACACACAGTTTACATTTGAAATGTAGTTATTATTTCACGATTGCAAGTTTTATTGTCTATACCTAAATATGTGTGGTAAAACTAAACTTTATATAGTGTTAGGTAACTCCTGCAATGGCAGAGAGAACAAATGTAATCAGAGACCGTATCATTTTTGCAATTTTTTTAGACACTTGATGTTTTGATGCCATGCAGGTGCGTGACAGTACAACAAGCACAGGTGTGTGTGATTGGCAGGTTAAAGTGCATGCAGCGTCTCTATGGCCTGAGGGATTATGTGTTAGTTTGGCTAGCAGGGCAAACCGCATTGAAATTCAGCATCAGCAAAATAAAGGATGGATCATCCCTGTGTACTGACAGCTCTGACACAGTGTTCTCAATATTCTCTGCCGTCTCTTGGTCTCTGTGTGCTTCAGGAACCTCAGAGGATTCATAGCGCAGCACTTTTTAATAGTAAAGCTAACATAACTAATTTAAACCAACTGTTTCCAGCTGTCAGTTTTAAGGGATAGTTCACCCAGAAATGAAAGTTGTGTCATTGTTTAATCACCCTCATGTAATGCCAAACCTGAATGACTTTCTTTTTTCTGTGCACGAGCTGTTCTATTCCACCAACTCTTTTTCCACTTCTTTTGCACCATATAGAAAAATAGCAGCTTGGCCATTTTGTTTTGTGTTTAAAAGGAATAAGAAAAGTCATTTGGGGTTGGAACGACATGAAGACAAATAACTGATGAGGTACTGTTACTTTTTTTTTTTGTATAGAATGTGCTTTTTAAGATTAAATTGACTTTTTTTTTTTTTTTGCAAATTTCAGATATTTGTTTTCCTCATGTGAGACTCTTAGAAGAGTATCTTACACTCCTCTGCAAATGAACACACACACACAATCTCCTTAAGTGATCAGAGGCTGTAATCCAAACAGATTTAAGCCTGTGAGAAGGGGAATAGATACTGTACATCTGAAATGGGTCTCTTAAAAAGAAGGCAGTGGGCAGGAGAAATGAGGAGAGTGTCAGCAATCATGAAGCAGCAGGAGAGCCGCTGTCAGAAGAGTCCATTCAGAAATATCATGTCGACAGCATGTGTTATTCCCTCTGACAGCTTCACACAGATCTGAAGGGTAAAGTTCAGCAGGTAACTCAAGAGTGTAAACACGTTCAGTGCGAAATTAATGCTGCAAAGTGTTTGCAAATACTTAATCCACTAAAAAAAGTGTCATAATTTACTCACCCTCATTTAATTCATAAATAAGATTGTGTCTCTCCATTTTTAATTGAATGCTTTGTTGAACCTTTAGAGAAAAAAACCCCCAATAAAATAAATATATAAATAATTACTGTGTGTGTGTGTTTAGTGAATTATATTCAATACATCAGGCTTTTATAGCACATGTAGTGTGAAAATATGGATATGGTGGAGCTTAAAGATAAAAACCACAAACTGAGCAAAAATATGCAATTTGTTGCCAATGCTGATGTTTATACATGGTCAAAAAGTGATATCATTATGATAGTTTGTAGTTTTAATGTATGAGATTGTATTAGTTAAACAGTGAGTGTTATATTGCTAACAATATAAAAGTTATTCTTAATTTTACTTTATAGGAATCATTAAAGACTTCACAAAAAAGACATGTAAACCCAAAGAGATTTATAATAAAATTGTACTTTTACTTGCTAAAAAATGTAAACTATTAATTAGATGACAGAAGGTACAAAAAGTACACTGAATGCAGCATGCTTTTTCAATTTTGATTGTGTTGATAATTCTGCATGAGCATATTATAGATCCCTTAACTTGACACGACACATGAACTTAACTACTATTACAACTTTACTTATTTACTTGCTCCTGGAATTAACGAAAGAAACAAATCATTAAAAGAATAAACAAACCAGGTCTCCTAATAACTCCAAGCCCCGGAAATTGAGGGGCTCTGATCATGTAATCCTGCTCTAATACATATTCCTCCAGGAAATCAGGGATGAACTCGCTTTGAAGGCCAAAACTCACTATTAATGAAACAGAAGCTACACTTTTTAACAAGCTGGACCACAGCTGTGGGAGACGCTGAGCAACAGCCAGCAGTAACAGACAAACATTGAGATGCCTCAGACTGAAGGCTGTTATTTTGATCTCTATTAGCGCTGTGCAAAAAAAATCTAATCGTTTTCACAACAAATTCTGACCAGTTGCTTTTCAAAACTAGTCAAAAACTAGCCGAAGCAAGTTTCCAGAAGGTTCCCCGATAAAAATTGCTTTCTGGGGTTAAAATATACGTTTTTTTGTTATTCACGTTATTGGTATTGGGGTTGCTTCAACCCGCGGACATGAAAAACAACCATAGACTTGGCAACACTAGTTCAGGTGGAGCTGCAGTTACTACACAGAGCCGTAGTCTACCGACAACTAACACAAAATCGCTTTCAAAATCGACAAAGAATCGCCTGCAATTTTAAAATTGATTTTGTGTAGATTGTCAGTGAATTACGGCTCTGTGTAGTAAATGACAACCAGTGTTGTCAGAAACAGCAGAAACGACAATACCAATAACGTGATATTAATATCCCCTAAAATGCGAATTTTACCAAGGCAACCCTGCCAAAAAATTTTTATCGGGGAACCTCCTGGAAACGTGCTTGGGCTAGTTTGAAAAGCAACTGGGCAGGATTTGTTGTGAAAGCCTTGCAACCCTGATCTGAATGCATGTGCTGGAGATATACTTCTAATTACAGGAGTGTCTTTATCTCTAAATTAACACATAGTTAACTGTTAAATGTAGCAACAGTTATCAGAGATGTCATTCAAACCTGAAATTCTATTAGTGGTAAAGCTTTAAAAAAAAAAAAAAAAAAAAAAAAAGACAATTGAGAGAGCTATGTGTAAAATTATTTATTATGCTTACCAGTGGATCCTGAATGGGTGCCGTCAGAATGAGAGTCCAAACAGCTGCAGTAATCCACAGGTCCATGACAGTAATGTGATGTTATCCACAAAAAAGTAAGATACAAAACCATTACAGTAATCCACAAGTAATCCACATGACTCTAATCCACCAAATAATGTCCTGCATATTTATGAGAAATGTCTCGGTTACGTATGATAACCCTCGTTCCCTAAAGGAGGGAATGGAGACATCACATCGGTGACCAACGAATTGGGATATCGCTTCGATAGACTAATCTACTTCAAGTGTAAATTAAACAAACCAATGCATATTATTGGCATGCTATTCTTGCATCCAGCTGCCGCTGATCACGGTGTGTGTATAAGCAGACAGCAGGTGTATTGCACACCAGGTTTTCACTGAGGAGCCGAGCCGGAGACCCGGTGTTGTGCCCAATTTTGACCCCCTGTCAAATTATTACCCCCCTCGTTCAAATTGCTACCTGATAGCCTAATCCTAACCCCACCCTTAATCCTTACCCCTCCCCCAAACATCCTAAACCTACCAATACTAGGGGGGTAATAATTTGGCAGGGGGTCAGCATTGGGCACAACACCGGCAGCTCAGCAGCGGTACAGCAACCGTGGTGATGGAACACAATGTCTTCACTCCCTCCTTTATGGAACGAGGGTTACCATAACCAAGATGTTCCCTTTCAGTTTGGTCACTCTCGACATCACGTTTATATGGATAAATTTGAGGTGATTAAAACCCTCTTGGAAAGGCAGAAGTCTGCTGGGGGGAACACAGGCTCCAAGTCTATACCATGGACTGTACACATAAGAGTACCACTTAGGTCTCTATATGGATCCCAGACTTCCATGGTTTCAAGGATTCATAATGAAGGCCTGGCACCGAACGTTCCGCCGCGTCCAGCTGCCTAGGGTGATGGAGGATCTCAACAGGGTCTACAGTACGGCACTCTGGAGCAGTTTAAGCAAGCCGACACTAACCAGGGCCTCTCGGTGCCACTACCCGTTTGAGGTGAGAACACAGGAGGATACCGGCTCTTCACGCCAGGAGGAGGTGGACTTAGGACACAATTGTATCGCTACGGCACGCTCCACCAGTGGGATTGACAAATAACCCTTCGCTGCACCAGCTGGTTTCTGTCAGTAGAAGGTGCCTTCCATGACTTGGTGAGCTCATCATGCATATCCGGGAAGAGAACCAGTGTGAGCCGCCCCGAGAAACCAATCATCCTGCCGGGATGGCTCAAAGACAACGTTTAGAACTGCTTTGCACAGTAAATGGTGCTTGATCTGTGCATATTTATCTCCTAATTCAGATTAGATGACTTTTTGACTGGAGAAAGCAATATTATAGAGGATTTATGTTTTAGCCAAAAGCAGCGATTTAAAGTTAAACATGCCTTATGGATTTGTTAATTACAAACATGCAGCTTTTGGTTTCACACGATGTTAAGTGATGAACTGGAGTAATGTGGATTACTTGTGGTTTATTGCGATGCTTTTATCAAGCTGTTTGGACTCTCATTCTAAACGCAAATTTTCATTTTTGGGTGAACCGTTCCTTTAAATAGTTTTTTTAACCTCAAGCATCACAGAATCCCTTTAAAATATAGTTTTTGGAGTTCTGACATGTATTACTGAGAGTTTATCAATTCCCCATGCCGAAACCACCCTCAGTCTCTGTTTTCCTCAGTCACTCCATCATACACTCCAAATCAGATCATCAGCCGCTGCTTTCCTGTCATATATCTCATTACCTGTAGCTCACATTGTAAATAGCCTTGTGCCACCTTCAATTTTTTTACTTAATCTACTCCCCATCTGCATTTTCCACCCACATTCTCCCATCTCATGGTGAATTTAGTGCGCTAAGTTGCCTTTAGGCTTGTGGTGTGGCTGTAATGAGAGATGGTTAGTAGAGTTATGCTATACAGCTTCTTGTTACAGTAGGTAGAATGTGATTTGTAATGGCTACAAAATGGACTATGTTTTATAACTCCTTACTTTTTATGCAAACGCCTCCAGAGCTTCCTCAAACATTAATACTTCATATATGCTATGTTCTTCCTTTGCAAGGACACTTCAGGCGGTAGGAAGATATAAATGTGTGTAGAATAATAATTGACCAGAAGCACTTGCTAGTCTTCTACTTTATGTTTTGAGTGACAGGAACTTGCTGGTGTTCCTCACACTATTCAGTAACTCTTTATTTTAAGGTCAGTTCTCAACATTTAACTAGCATGTTATTATATGCATATTAGCTGTAACAAAGCACATATTAATGCCTTATTCTGTATGAGCATATTTAGATCCCCTAATCGACCCCATACCTGAACATAACAACTAATAACTATTGATTAATAAGCAGCAAATTAGGAGTTTATTGAGGCAAAAGTTGTAGTTTATGGGAATTGGACCTTAAAATAACATAAAATAAATCTTGCCCAATCATCTTCTGTGTATTCCACAGAGGAAAAACAGCCCTACAGGTTTTTGGAACGACATGAGGAGAGTGAATTAATTTGGCTGAATATTTTTTTAAATGCAAGTCCTCTGAGAACAGATCTTGATGTGTCAAACAACTTCATATAAGCAGAAACGCCTGTCTGGCGATTTTCACAAAGGTGGCCTATGTAATGCTAATGAGCGACCAAGGCTGTGAAACACTCACAAGTCTAATTAAGATGCAGCACTAATGCACCTTTTTTCTGCGTGCTAAATGCACTAAAATTAGACAGCAGAAAACGTTCAAAGCCAACCGGAATCATCTTCCTATTACATGGGTGGGATTTTAATGAGAGTTTCATATAATCCAATTAACACCGAATTAATTCGTTCACAAATGCCCGAGTGCTAGAGGTGTATATGCGTGGATACTGATCTTAATGAGCTTCACCATTTATGGTATATCTCTTTTGATTAGATGAGATTAGTATGGGATTTAATTCCACTTCCAGTAACACTACATAAACACACGAATTCTTTCTTCTCTAGACCCCGCTATTTCAGTGACTTTGCAGAACACATTTTTTGTCGTTCACTCTAAACTTGAAAGTGTTCCTGAACTTGTGCTCCCACGTTTGCTGTGTTCTGAAACATTGTTCCACTGTTCCTATTGCAGTGGATTTCAGTCCTGGTTTTGGAGACCCACACTCCGGATGCATCTACACTAATCCGGAAACATATAAAAACACATCCTTTTCTCTGCATTTTAGCATTAAGTCTAATCTGAGACAGCATTTTTGTCATGCAAAACTGAGCTTTTTGAAGACACTCCCCCAAGTGGATATATTTAAAACATTAGTGTGGTAGGTATTCAAAACTATATCGAAATCACTGTATCGAAATCTACAGTGTGTTGCTAAAAAGATACAGCATGTGTTACATGTCACAATCTTGCAAAGATGACAGAAAATTGTCACACAGTGTATGCATGAGGATGCATCATTGAAGATATAGTGCAAACACTGCAAGTCTGGAAAAAACTGTGTATTATTGTCAATTGACAGTGTTTTTAATCACTCCTCTCAAGCACAATTCTGGCCTTTTCAGTTCCTTCAGTTTGGCCATTGCTTGACTGATTCTGTGGGACAAAAACCTCATTTTAAAAGAACACACTCCTCGCTAATGCATGGGCAATTTTGAAGATTTCTGTCCTCTCCACTTAGATTAGTTTTCTTCTATTTTCCACACATATTCCTGTCAGGAGCACCGCAGAATTATAGGTGCAGTGGTATCGAAACTGACGAGAACTGGAACTTGAACCCTGCATTATTGGGATTCTAATTATGAACAACTATCAACCTATTTTGAGAGAAT